>NC_068355.1:103801563-103895298 GCF_020536995.1 Dreissena polymorpha | reverse complement strand
GAAATACTTTTTTTGTCATAATTACTGGTTTAAACAAGACAGAAATAACCTAGTGAGGATGACGATTTTATATGCGTAATTTTTTTTATCAACTTCTTTGTCGGTTAAACATCGCGAACATAACCTGCTTTTAATTTTTTAATCAACGATGTTGGATTTCAGAATGTTGAACACTTCTTTGCCCTAACGCAGCGGGAAATTATAACTTAGTATTTAAGCCAATTAACACCACATTAAACAATGTCGCCTTTCGGTTTGACTGGGAACGTGAGACAATCATAGATGACAGGATCCCTGTTAATTGATCGATTTTGACACGTATGGTAGTCACCTATTCGGGTAGGCATTGCCATGGCGATGCTGCGGATTAGTGGGAACACAGACTCGAGGTGCAGTTAAGCCTAAGATAGGGTAAAATCCGGGACATTTGACAGATTTCCAGGACTGCGGGACACGTTCTTCATTTCCGGGACAATCCCAGACAATTCAGGACATATGGCGTGTATGTCAATGATTCTCGAAATATACTGTTAGAATGAAAGCATGCTATGGGTATGACTATGAACAACAATAAGTTTGTAAACAATTTTTGGATTGGGTTCACCATGGTATGGCAGTAGGGCTGCAACGGGTACCCGAAATATCCGATGATATCGGATCCAACTTCAGATTCGCGGGTACAGATCTACTCCTGGAAATTTCGGTTCCGAATATTTATTTTCATAGTTTTATGTAATCTAGCGCTGTTTTCACAAGTATTGTTTTTTATACAGACTGGTTCTGTTTAAAAGATAAAAGATACGTATAATAATCGATATATTTTACGCATGACGTCAATAGCAGATCATTCAAAATCCTTTATTGTCAATGTTGTTAAGACTAAGAGTGTCATTGGACATTCCGTATGAGCACCGAAAGCAAAACTAATTCAAAATCATGGAGGATTTACACATTGCAAATGCAATTCCTAATGGCATAAGTAAGTTTTCAATTCTTATTGTCTTTCTGATTTGTATTAAAAACAACAGTAGTGGATCCAGTGTGGCTGGAATGTTATTCAGGTAAATTTTGCATAATTTCGCGACCTGTCAAATTGTGTCCCTGCATCATGTATTGCAGCATATTTCGTCATATACTATATATAAGTTTAAATGCTATCTTGTGATGCAAGGAACCTCAATTCCCAGTGAGGGAATCTTCTCCACAGCAGGAGACCTCATCAGTGCTCAAAGGGCTTGCCTGGACCCGGACAATGTTGATATGTTAATTTTTGTGAAAACAAACATCAAACTGCATGAACAGTTTAAGTGTATGTTAACAAGCAAACTATTAAGTGAATAAGTGTTGAGGTTTTGTTTTATTCTGACATTGCTACAATGTTAAACAAGAAATTTGTTATGTTTTTTGTTAATAAATGTTTAATGTTTTTTAGTCAAATTATACTTTTAAAACATTGATTTCTTTTAATTAAGACAATTTCTAATTTTGTCTTATCTGAGGGATCTGGATCCGAACAAAATCTGAAGAAACCTTATTTGGATTCGGATTTGGATCCGAACCAATTTTTTGGATTCGTTGCAGCCCTATATGGCAGGCACATGGACGCATCATAAAATAATTGTACAGCATTTTCATAAAAATGAAATAGTTCATTTAACATGTTTACTGTTGTCTATTTTAATTCATTATAACTTCATCATATCTGTGGGAAGCCCCTTTTCTTTGCCTGAGGGCTGACATTGAATGGGTCTGCATCATACCTGTGGGAGGCCCCTTTTCTTTGCCCAAGGGCTGACATTGAATGGGTCTGCATCATACCTGTGGGAGGCCCTTTTCTTTGCCAGCGGGCTGACATTGAATGGTCTGCATCATACCTGTGGGAGGCCCCTTTTCTTTGCCCAAGGGCTGACATTGAATGGGTCTGCATCATCATATGTGGAGGCCCCTTTTCTTTGCCCAAGGGCTGACATTGAATGGGTCTGCATCATATCTTGGGAGGCCCCTTTTCTTTGCCCAAGGGCTGACATTGAATGGGTCTGCATCAAACATGTGGGAGGCCCCTTTTCTTTGCCCAAGGGCTGACATTGAATGGGTCTGCATCATACTTAGGAGGCCCCTTTTCTTTGCCCGAGGGCTGACATTGAATGGGTCTGCATCATACCTGTGGGAGGCCCCTTTTCTTTGCCCATGGGCTGACATTTAATGGTCTGCATCATACCTGTGGGAGGCCCCTTTTCTTTGCCCAAGGGCTGACATTGAATGGGTCTGCATCATACCTGTGGAAGGCCCCTTTTCTTTGCCCAAGGGCTGACATTGAATGGGTCTGCATCATACCTGTGGGAGGCCCCTTTTCTTTGCCTGAGGGCTGACATTGAATGGGTCTGCATCATACCTGTGGGAGGCCCTTTTTCTTTGCCCAAGGGCTGACATTGAATGGGTCTGCATCATACCTGTGGGAGGCCCCTTTTCTTTGCCCGAGGGCTGACATTGAATGGGCCTGCATCATACCTGTGGGAGGCCCCTTTTCTTTGCCCAAGGGCTGACATTGAATGGGTCTGCATCATGTGTGGGAGGCCCCTTTTCTTTGCCTGAGGGCTCACTTTGAAAGGGTTTTCAGCATACCTGTGCAAAGCCCCTTTTCTTTGTCCAAGGGCTCACTTTAAACGGGTTTTCATCTTACCTGTGGGAGGCCCCTTTTTCTTGCCAAGGGTTAACGTTGGAAAGCTTTTAATCTTTCCTGTAGAAGGCCCCTTTCCTTTGTCCCAGGACTCACTTTGGAAGGATTTTCATCTTACCATTGGGAGGTCCCTTTTCTTCGTCTGAGGGCTGTCTTTGGAAGGGTTTTCATCTTACAACCTGTAGGAGGCCACTTTTGTTTGCCAGAGGGCTCATAATGGCTCACTTTGAAAGGGTTTTCATTTTACCTGTGGAAGGCCCCTTTTCTTTGCCCGAGGGCTGACTTTGGAAGGGTCCGCCTGCAACATGCGCCCGTACTCCTCACAGTGCTCCTTGTCTTCAGCCCAGCTGTAACCTGCACACAAGTGGACAGATGGTCAACGTCAGATTGAGTCTTCATTTATTTGAGCCTCATTCCGGGAAAACTGTGTTTAATGCATGTGCGTAAAGTGTCACCCCAGATTAGCCTGTGAAGTCCGCACTGGTTAATCAGGGATGACACTTTTCGTCTAGATTGGATTTTTGCTAAAAGCTTTATTTAAACAACAACAACTAAAATGCATAGAGTGTTGTCCCTGATTAGCCTGTGCACACAGCATAGGCTAAGCTGGGACAACACTTTACATACATGCACTAAAACTGTTTTCACAGAAAGAGGCTCATTTATTTTCTTTTGAAAATGCAGCCTGATGGCACTCACTTTCATTTGGTCAGTTTTCCGTATTTCTGACCAGAAACTTTTGAACATGTCTGAGATTTTATAAAAACAAATGTTGTGACAGATATTCTGATGGAAAATCTGACAAGCTTTTCTTTTAATTGCTCAGCTACTTAGTTTCGGACCAAAAATGACCAAGCTACAAACACAGCAGTAATATCATTATGAACAAGAGTACATGTACCAACTTGTCAAGGCAATAATTTTTAAGTGCTTTAAGGTATTGGCTGTGTATCAAACTTTGTCGAGTTATCATGCCCACAAACATTCCAGGCACCAAGTCTGATGATGATATGATGTCAACTACTGTTGTCAGGCATTAATTTTCGTGTATTACATCAGTCAACCGAATTCAAGATCCTAACAAACAATCATGTACCATATATGAACAAAGTTAAGACTGAATTACCGAAGGCACGCTGCATTAAAATCCAACGTAATCTACGCATACATACTCCGATTGTTTCGTAATCAAGATAATCCGGTTTTGACTCGTGTAGATTACACAGTGTAGTTAACTGACACATGACATTGCTGTAAAAAGCGAGTGGAGTACAGCTGTATCGACTGCGTTGACCTCGTTTAGGTAGAATAGTAATGATTAGCGCTAATTGTTAACAATTTTATTACCCATTGTGTGCATTGTGTTTTTCAGTGTTGTTGCAGATTATACAGCCTCCACGCAGCGGATCCGGATCAAAGACAAACGAAATTAAAAGATGATGATGTGTGATCAACACCTGACTGATATACATTCTCCGCATTCGTTACAAATTAATACAGAACATATTGATTTGTGTTTGGTTGTGTTAGCATTTACTACAATACAGGTGTGAAAATAGCTTGTGTTCGTTTATGGGCTATCGATTTTTTTTGGTCATTGACAACTTTGACAAATTTTATGATACATGTTTCAAATTATTGTTATTTGTAGCATTTGAAAACGTAACAGATAAAGAGAAATTAGCCATTTATAAGACGATTAGTTCCATCCAAACGTAGGGTAATTGTTTACAGAAATTCACTTTCAGTTTTGCGCCATTTTCAGGAAATCCACGGGAAGCACGTTTTTCCAATGACTGATAATGACGCAAATAAAACATTGCTTTTAATACTATTGCATTCAATTTTTTTAAACACATTTATCGAGACTTGGACCCGGTCATCTGCGTTATATTGAAGTAAGTTTATTAATTTAAATTTTGCTAAATTCATTGACATTATTAAAATGACATGTCAGACAAATTACTGTACTTAAAGTGATCAATATTTACGATGCAAAACTCTTGAAACTTTATTGAAAACTGACCAAACAGTTTGTTAACACTAATTATAACCATTAATGTTCGCACCTTCTTTAATTTGCGCATATAAAGGTAAGGTTGTTATCAGTTCTGCCATGATAGTAAATGAATAAGACAAATTGGCATCACTGTTTCAAACACTCATAAACAGTTATTCGGTTCCACTAATCCGATAATCATAATGAATAAATGATACACTAATGGGGGCCCATTACTGATCACCTGATAACAAAAGACTAGTATATTGGCATGTGACAAACTGGCCTCACCTCCTGCAAGTGACTCTCAAGTGTCCTCCCTCTTTCCCCACTACGATTTATCGCAACCACAATATATTTTGGACATGTTTGACAACATTCGGATATTGACTGAAGCATTTTTTATTTTAATTTTTTTTCAAAGTCAGTAATTGGTGAATTTAAGTGCTGACAAAAACGTCCTTTTTTTAAAAAATAACGAAATTTCGTGGTGGCGAATATAAATGGTTTCACAGTATTTGATTTAGAGAGCTGACATCATTAATTTTGCAATTTTTTATAATCCATGGGATGGTTATCAGAAGTGCTTCAGGTGATCTGGCTGATTGTTGAACTTGATTAACCCACAAACATTATCTCCAAGTTTCATGATGATTGAAATAAAACTGTTTGAACTAGAGAGCTAACAACATTGTCTTGGACACCATACCCTCAACCACCACAGTTTTTCACATAATACATCTGGAGGCCTTTATATGAATGCTTCCTTAAGACTACATTTATTGTCACCCTTAGTGCCACATAAGCCAATATTTTCTATTACCTGAAAAACATTTCTATCTTACTAGACTTTTTAAAACATACTGTAAGTTAAGGGCACTAATGCAAAATTTTCACAATAGCCTTTACTAAGATATTTCATAGACTTTGTACAGTTTCTCAAAGAAGCTAATGGAAAAATCAAACAGTCACACTGAAATCTGATCATTAACAAAAAGACAATCAGAAAAGCTTAAATTTTCTAATGGATTGCTACCTTCCCTTAGGGACCAGTCCATTCCCATCTCCAAACACTCCTCCAAGTCTCTGAAAACAACAACATTTGGTCCGTACTCTGTCAAAAAGGGGTTAATGTATGTGCGTAAAGTGTCATCCAAGTTAGCCTGTGCAGTTTGCACAGGCTTATCTGGGACGACACTTTCCGCTTTATGATATTTTTCGTTTCAAGAAAGTCTCTTCTTAGCAAAAATCTAGTTAAGGCGGAAAGTGTCGTCATATTTTATCATATAAACAAAAAGGCAGTTATTGCTATCAGATTCTTTACTTGCAAATTAGACACACAAATGATATTTTTAGTTTTTACTTTATGCGACTCAAATGACTGCAGTTGACCGGGGGAGTAGTGTGATTATTCTTGTGTTTGAAGACATAAAGTGCAATCTAATTTATGATAACCACTTGGTTCCTACAGTTGTTTTTTATGTACATAGGCTTTCTATCGTAGTGATCAAATTATTCAAGTTCTGGTCACACTCACTTGGCATTCATTGGGATGATCCCCTTGGATCCCACGCCTACAGGGATATGATCAAACAGGCTCTGAGCCAGTTGTTCCCTCACTGGCAGCACGTCTTTCTCTGTGAGGTTGGTCCGCAGGAGTCGCACTCCACAGTTTATGTCAAAGCCAACCCCACCTGGCGAAATGACAGAGTTGGGATCTGCCATGTCAAAGGCTGCCATGTTTCCTGAAGATGTGCAAGACAAATAAATCAAACATAGCCTCACGTTTTTTCCTCAATCCTGTCAATTTTCACTTTGCAGAATAATGTAGTAGCAAATAGCAGTACTTAACAGTTTTGGAATACTTTATTACAAGTAGTATGTATGTTTGCAGGGCCCTCAATCCATTTAGGGGAAGCGGGTCGCTACCCATAGCAGGGGGGAATATTCGCGGCGTTCCCCTTATTGGGGGATTTTTAACTTACTCTCTAATTATTACATTTGTACATGTTTGCACTATATTCATTGCTCATTTCATAATTTAGTATGTTTGACAAGATTAAATTAAAAAAGAATTGAGATATAATAATCATGAGACATCTATCTATAAAAAAAAAAAAAGTTATGTTTTTTTTTTAGGGGGAATTTTTCCCCCAAAAAGGGGAAAAAAGTATACTTTTTAGGGGGGAATGCGGCCAAATTTCGGCCGTGGATTTGACAGATTGAGGGCCCTGGTTTGTAATGTATTGATTACATGTCTGTTCAAATAACTACTTTAATATTGTTTTAAACCTAAAAAATCTAAGTATGGAGTACATATGATTGTTGAATAAAAATTATTTACATATAAAAGTCAACAATTGAAGTTCCTGATGAAATTATATATATGGCCACTTATTGACAACTTACTTTGAACAATTATGTGGTGGATTAATTTGGGTAAAGAAGGTAGGGCACATGGGCAGATTAGCAGATCAGAAGTCACTATTAACATGCAAATGCAAATATTGTATTTATATAATTGTAAGGTAGATGTAATTAAAGTGTGTTTCAATTTTCCATAAAACAAGCACATGTAAATGACCACACATCTAAATGCTCGATAAACAAAAACATCATTGAAACTGATGGATGCTCCCCGATGATGCGCTATGTCAATCTTTGTGTAAAATACCAGCTAAAAGAATCTATTATTAGCCTCGGTGACCTTGACCCCAGTGACCTCAAACCTCATCAAAGGTAGAGGTCCATGCAAGGTACCTATATGCCAAATGAAAGAGATCGGTAAAGTATTGAAGGTGCTATGAGAAACTGTAACAAAAGTGTGACGGAAAAAATCTATTATTAGCCACGGTGACCTTGACCCCAGTGACCTCAAAACCTCATCAAAAGGTAGAGGTCCATGCAAGGTACCTACATGCCAAAAATAGAGATCGGTAAAGTATTGAAGGTGCTATGAGAAACTGTAACAGAAGTGTGACGGAAAAATCTATTATTAGCCTCGTTGACCTTGACCTTGACCCCAGTGACCTCAAACCTCATCAAAAGGTAGAGGTCCATGCAAGGTACCTACATGCCAAATATGAAAGAGATCTATAAAGTATTGAAGGTGCTATGAGAAACTGTAACAAAGTGTGACGGAAGGAAGGAAGGAAGTAAGGAAGTTAGGAACTACAGACTGGCAACTATATGCTCCACCGAAAATATTTCGGGGAGCATACTAAAATATTTCTCACAACAACAAATTGAAAATCAGATGTTTAGATTGAACAAGTGTTTTATGGTATGACTTTGCTTGGAATATCACATCATAAATAATGCAAACAATAATACACCTGTTTGACTAAACTATTTATTAAAGTTCTTCCTTAAATATTTACCATTCAGCAATTATTATGCTGGTAAATCCAAACTTAAAAATTGCCAAAGTCATGCCAAACCCAGAGAAAAACTCACTTAATATAATAGTAGCCCACTTATTTTACAAATCTGCCTGCGTACCTTCAACTCTGAATTGTGACCTTGACCATGCCACAAAGCCTGTTTTTTATACACAATTAGAAATTGTTTGCATGCTTCATTCAGATTATTAATTTTTTTCCTTGTATTTTCATTCAAAATGACTGACTGTATCAATTATCAAAATATTATTGTCAATGTTAGCCTTAAAAGCAGGACTATCAGTTTCCTGCTAGAATGTCTTACCAATTGCAAATCCGTACCCACTATGCACATCTGGTAAACCAATAGATTTCTGAAAATAAATAAACTATTTTCTTTTTTTTACAAATATATGGTTTATTGATAATTCCAATTAAGTCTAATTTATATATACTAAAACAACATTCTCACTGTTTAAGTACAACAACTTACATCATAAAAAGGGTACATGGCAGGCCAAAAAACCCTTCTTAGCAAGGGGCCTCTTTTTTCTTCCCCTTAATCAAAAAGGCCCTTTACCCTACAAAAATTTATTTAAAATCATGCATTTTTCTCTAAATGTCCAATCTCCCTCAGTATTTTTATTCCCCAAAGCCAGAAAATTGTGCCTTTTTTCCCCCGAAAAAAAGGTCGTGGCCCTTTCCCCAAAGTTGATGTTTTGGCACTGCATGGAGGTGGAATATTTACTCCAGAGAAGTGGACACTGGCCCTTATTGAAGCCACCAAAAACACTTAATTACTGACAGTATTGCTGGGTGCAAATTAATACAGCGATTCTTTTCCTTCTTTATAAAGTACCCGTAAAAAGGTATTAAGGAAAAAATTACAAAATCCCCAATTGCCAATTGAACAATTCACAAAAAGAAGCAAAATTTCAAGAATTTTATTCTCAATGTGCATTATATACAAGTTAAAAAATAATATGAGCAGAGGAACTGAAATTTTCAAGCCAAAATGAATGTAACTGAATATTTGAACTGATTTGTGCATTTTATACCAAGCAGTAAAAAATTACATAATTACCAATCTGAAGATTTAATGAAAGAATTTTCCCAATTTCAAGGTTTTTCAACAAAAATGTCCCCATTGGTACTGTATGGATACTTTTCTCAATTGTGAAAACAAAATCATTGCAATATCTGCTATGCTCAGAGGGGGTAATCACGTAATAGTCAAGATGGCGATGTCCATGATGAGACAGTTAATTTTCACCGTTTTTATACCCTTTATTACTCTTGTTTAATTTTTTAAACCACGCTCCACTTTCCAGCCGTATCAGTAAACAAGACGGCCCAAGATGGCCCTAGTTCGCTCACCTGAGAGGAGTCGGTTCATTCGATCTTACCAAACGTCAAACTTGACCTAGATATTGTCCAGACAAACATCCCTGGTAAAGTTTCATCATTATTGCATACACTCTATCTATAATGCCCTCTGGCGGGGTGCAGAAAACTTGGCAAAAGGAGGGCTTGAACGGGAGAAATCGTATATTAACAATGCGATTCACTTGCCGTTTCAAGCCCTGTTATGTGTTTTTTCATATCCATAATCTGGTCTACGCGCAGTTACTTCCCTTCTCCAGCCTTCGACGACTTTCCAAGCATAAATGGGGAACTGAATAAGCACCAGTTTCCTCATGCATGCAGGGATAATGACTATTTCAATCCACTTTTCAAGTTTATACCATCTGCACTCTCTTGACACAGCTTTATTGTATTGGCAACGTCATTGAAGTTAAGGTTATTTACACAACAGTTTCAAAAGACTATGCTGTAAATGTAAGTGTTATGTACCTTCAACGTACCTGCTGTAAATTCCAAAATAATTCCTCATTTCTTACTTTACGCGGCTGCATTTCAACTTTGCATTAATCCACTGTTTAAACACATTTTAAATCGAAAACTGCCTATCCGAAGGTAAAGCCTCGTCATTTCGGATGATGACCGAGTGAGGCATATGTAAAACACAACCTGAACTTATTGAAATAATCGAATTATGTTGTCGATGTCGAATGAAGAAAACATTGTTTTCAATGTTATTTAAAATTATTTTGGTATGTGTGATTTGTTTATGCAATAATAGCGAAAATACACATTTTCTCGGACTGATAATCTGCGGGCGCTCTCAAAATCCGTTCCAGGAACGGATTTTTCGAGCGCCCGCAGATGATCATGCCCTCGAAAACGTGTATTATCCCTACATTATTAAACCAAAACTCTGGCATATGGAGTGATTTTGTTTTTGTAAGATTTGACCTGGTGACCTATATGTTGAGTTGACCCCCTTACCAAACATCAAACTTTGCTTACAAAAATAAATGTTATGACCAAGATTCATAAAATCTGAAACAAAATTGTGACCTCTAGAGTGTTTACAAGGATTTTGTATAATATAATGAAAATTTGGACAATCTAAGGGATATAATTATGGCATTAATAATGTGATATATTTAAAACCAATCTTTTCACCAAGTTTCATGATGATTGGGCAAAAAATGTGACTTCTAGAGTGTTCAAAAGCTTTTTTTAATATATAAATATGAGAAAACTGCCCCCCCCGGCAGCCATGTTATTCAACTGACCGGAACCATTTTCAAACTCAACTCTCAAATCAAGGAAACAAATGTTCTGACAAAATTTCATGAAAATTTGGCCAAAAATGTGACTTCTAGAGTGTTCACATGTTTTCACTATATACATATAGAGAACAAGAGATGTGTTCGTCAGAAACACAATGCCCCCCTATTGCGCCGCTTTGAAAAAATAATAAAATTTGGACCTTTGACCTTGAAGGATGACCTTGACCTTGAACTTCCACCACTCAAAATGTGCAGCTTCATGAGATACACATGCATGCCAAACATCAAGTTGCTATCTTCAATATTGAAAAAGTTATGGGCAATGTTAAAGTTTTCGGACAGACAGACGCCATATATTTGACATTTGACCTTGAAGAATGACCTTCACCTTCACCTTTCACCACTCAAAATGTTCAGCTCCATTAGATACACATGCATGCCAAATATAAAGTTGCTATCTTCAATAGTGAAAAAGTTATGGCCAATGTTAAAGTTTTTGGACGGACCGGCAGACGCCATATATTAGACATTTGACCTTGAAGGATGACCTTGACCTTAAACTTCCATAACTCAAAATGTGCAGCTTCATGAGATACACATGTATGCCAAATATCAAGTTTCTATCTTCAATAATGCAAAAGTTATGGCCAACGTTAAAGGTTTTTTTCCGGACAGACGGACAGACTGACATACACACATACTGACTGACGGACAGTTCAACTGCTATATGCCACCCTACAGGGGGCATAAAAATGCCTCGCCCACTGGCGGCCATGTTTTTTCACCGATCTGGACCATTTTCGAACTCATCCGAGATATCAATAAAACCAATGTTTTGACCAACTTTCATGATGATTGGCAAAAATTGTGACTTCTAGAGTGTTTACAAGGTTTCTCTATAGCCAAATAAGGAAAACTGCCCCCCCCCAGTCAGCCATATTATTCAACTGACCAGAACCATTTCCAAACTCAACTCTCATATCAAGGAAACAAAGGTTCTGACCAAATTTTATGAAAATTGGGCCAAAAATGTGACTTCTAGAGTGTTCACATGTTTTCACTATATATACATATAGAGAAAATGCCCTGCCCATTGGCGGCCATGTTTATCACCGATCTGGACCATTTTCGAATACGTCCGAGATATCAATAAAACCAATGTTTTAACCAACTTTCATGATGATTGGGCAAAAATTGTGACTTCTAGAGTGTTTACAAGGTTTCTCTATAGCCAAATAAGGAAAACTGCCCACCCACCCCTTGGCAGCCATGTTATTCAACTGACCGGAACCATTTTCGAACTCAAATCTCATATCAAGGAAACAAATGTTCTGACCAAATTTCATGATAATTGGGCCAAAAATGTGACTCTAGATTGTTCACATGTTTTCACTATATACATATAGAGAAAAATGCCCCGCCCACTGGCGGACATGTTTTTTCACCAATCTGGACCATTCTCGAACACGTCCGAGATATCAATAAAACCAAAGTTTTGACTAACTTTCATGATGATTGGGCGAAAATTGTGACTTCTAGAGTGTTTACAAGGTTTCTCTATAGCCAAATAAGGAAAACTGCCCCGCCCACTGGCGGCCATGTTTTTCAACAGACCGGAACCACTTTTGAACTCAACAAACATATCATTAAGACAAACATTTGGACAAAGTTACATGAAGATTGGGCATGAAATGTGACTTCTACAGTGTTTACAAGTTTGTTCTTTTTTTTGACCTAGCGACCTAGTTTTTGACCCGGTACGACCCAGTTTCGAATTCGACCGAGATTTTATTGGGACAAAGCTTCTGACCAAGTTTCATGAAGATCGGACAATAAATGTGGCCTCTAGAGTGTTTACGAACAAATGTCGACGGACTACGGACAAAGACCGGTCACAAAAGCTCAACTGAGCAATCAGGTGAGCTAAAAAGTGATTAGCATTTATTTTGTATTTAAATTCGCTTTGTATCTCGACTTTACTCTCCGCAAATTTTCATAGTGGAGCCCTTATTAGATCATCCCGCTAAGAAATTTTGCACAGAGTGAAGTCGAGATATAGGGCAAATATTACTATCAAATAAACGCCAGTTATTTTCTTGCTAAAATGGCTGGAAAGTGGGCGGAATTTAAAAAATAATACAAGTTATTAAAGGGTATAAAACGGCGAAAAATACCGGGAACAGCATGGATGTCGCCATCTTGATAATCACGTGATTAGTGATTACTCCCTCTGTATGCTGTCTTTTCCCAAACTTACAAATAGCCCATGCCAAATATTTAACTCTTTCCTGCTCAGAAGCAAACTGAAAATGGCTCCATGCAACCATCATAAAACCAGAACAGCCTGCGAGTAACTTGCAGTCTGTTCAGGTCTTATGCTATTGCTACTCATCAGTATCTCAGGGATAGAAATGAAGCCTATAAAACTTGAATCTCGTAAGAAATGTCTTTAATATGGGTACAGGTTTTTTTTCCACTTTTTGGGAAGATAGCCCATGGCTTTAGAATTGGGAATTTTATTGGCATTTTCATGAAATTGGGAAAATAAATTCATTTGCCTTTTTTTTCACACTTAAAGTCCACTGATTAGGGAAATACTAAATTTCATATAACTCTTTATAAACATTCAAAATAAAAGAACAAATCATATAATACTTTGTTAGATGTAATGGAATTAAAATTGAGATAAAATACGCATAAGACACTTCTTTAAAAAAAAAAATTTGGGGGGGAAATTGGGAATTTTTTGCCACAATTTGGGAAAAAAGTATATTTTTTGGGACTGGGAACATAGCCAAATTTCGGCTATAAAATTGGGCCAAAAAAAAACTGAGGTATCTTTACATATTTCCGTCAAAATATTACACAAACCCCGACTATCCCAGGGAGTGCCGCCACATTGCCAATCTGCTTCATGCCAGGCAGGAAGCCCCCGAAGCCCCCAGAACGACAAGACTGCTTCAGCTCATCAAACATCAACTTCTCCAGGAACTCATTCACGAAGAACATGCCTTCCACCTGGTACAGATATAGAACTTTAGCATTCAATTGAACAGTTTGTGGCAAAAACTGAATGTCATTTCTATTGAATCCATAACATTAAAGTGAATGTGGCTTTTATCAATTTCATTAAAATCTTGCATTTTTTTAACAAAATATCACACTTGTGTAAGTTTTTATGCACAATACATGCACATTCTTAATGAGCAAAACTGCATCACACTGTGACGGTCATTAAAAACTATTTTCCTCTCTGATACACAGAGTATTCTTAATCCTAGACAAAACACATTGCACCAGCAATTGAAGGGTAGTCCAGCATTCTTATTGTATTTCTGTATTTCAGTAACTTGTCACATTGTCTATTTTTTAACACTAACACATTTATATTTCATGTACTTAATGATATTGAGTGGGTGAATACACAATTTTAATGTTGAAATTATTTATAAAAAAGAGAAAAGATTGGGCTGCATGTAGAACACATATTACTAATAACTAGCCATAATTTGTAAAAAAAAAGTGGTTTGTCAGAGTATCTCAAAAGTTGCATCATTAAAATTAATATGCAGCCTACCACAACCCATGTTAAAGTAAAAAAATCTAACCGGACATGAGGTCTTAAAATATTAACCGGACCTAAATAGATTTTACTTGACCTCTTTCTGTGTTAACCAAATAATAGCAATAAATTTTATAGAGTTTAATTTTATAAAAATGATGTTCAAATATACCATTTCTAAATACAATAAAATAACAACTTAATTTAAACCAGTTTTATGAAAACATATGGAAAAAAATAAATAAAAGAGCAGCAAGCTTTTTTATTTTTATATACAAGTAATTTTGAACAGCAATATAAAACACCAGTACTCTCAGAGGTGACTATCACGAGGAAATCAAGATAGCGATGTCAGTGCCGAAATAGGTATTTTTCGCCGTTTTATACCCTAAAATTCTTTTGTTTAAATTTTTAATCCCGTTCTCTTAAATTCCAGCCATATTGTTAATTAAGAAAGTGATAAGCATTTCTATGATATTAATATTGGCTTTATATTATCTTGACATGGCCTGTAACAAATTTCTTAGCGAGAGATGCAATTTTGTGATCCCACTTAGAAACAAGGTGCAGTATTTGATTGGTTCTTAGAATCATGCTTGGAGATTTTTGTCACCAGCAGAGATTGACACACTGGTTGGTAAAATCTGTTTTATTTTAAAGTCAAATAATCTATCATAATAAAAAAAACATAAACCAGTTAGAATTTTTTCATTAATATTTTTTGTTTCGTGTTCATTTTTAACCTAAGTTTTACATATTTTTTTTGTTTGAAACTTTCGAAATGTTACTGGACCTCAGCAAATTGTATCGGATATGTCAGAGAGAGTTATGGAGGTTTCAGTAAATGACAAGTCGGTAAATTGGATTTATATAGTAAATGCCGTGGAGGTTTCGGTAAATTGGTATAAATAGGGATTATCGCACCTTTAGTCGATAAGCGTGTACATTAATTGAGTTGTTTGGCACTAATAAAATTATCTGATTAAAATGTACGGAGCTGATGTTATCAATTTAGAGATGTTTGCAAAGTGTTAATATTAAATATCCAGGCTTGCAACCCATTAATATTCTAATCAAGGGAGGTAATTTATATATTAAAAGTTTATCTTTAGGTCATGATTTTTTGTTTTGAATATATGTTTTTATACAATTAGTTGGAAAAACCTTAATTAAAGTGTATCAGATAAAAATAATAATAATTTTATCCGATATATTTGTTTCTTATATGAATTATTGTTTCGTTCTTTTTCCTACAAGCAGGTCAGCACACGACAGGCGTCATGAAGAAGCAGCGATGACCTGTGAATAAACTCGGACATTCACATACACTTTTTAATACAAAAGTTTACATTGATATGTCATTTTCAAATGAGGAAACTCTGAAATATGCTAATGTGTCTTATTTATATTGTACTATGTCATAAATGTATCTTATTTATATATGACTATGCCCTTATTTTTTTTTAATGAAATGAAAGATTCAAATATGTCTTATATATATTGTATCCATGTTTTAAATGTGTCTTATTTATAATATATGGTAAATAAAACGGATTATAAAGTTAATCAGTTAGTATTTTTTTATTTAACGGATTTGTTCAGGCAAAAGATGAAATCAGTTATTTTGACCGTAAATCCCATTGTTCCAATACATTAGCCAGGTGCCTATGTATTAAGCTGATAAGATAGGGATCACCACAGCAGGTTGCTTATACACAGTGTATTCATTCGGGTCTGCTGGCGTTATGTTAGATGTCATTTTTATCAGTTTTTAATTATGTGTAATTTAGTTTGCATCTCTTCACTTAACTCAACGTTCAATGGCACGCGCACTTAAACAAAATATAAAACATAACGCGTATCATTATATTTCTTTTTATAAATTACTCACACGTATTATATGTTACATATTGTTTTTTTCTTGTGTTTTTCTCAACCAGAAATAAATAATAAAATATTGTTATATATAAAGCGCACAATTTTTGTAGCGTATTCTGCGCTCTGCTGCTGATGGTGTATTGTAATATGTGGCATAAAATTAAACATTTGGCTCTTACAAGAGGTGGCCTGCACGTGGCAAGAGCTGAGCAACATATTCATTATGTTGGCAAACTACCTCATGTATATTTATTGAGAAATTGAGTGCTTTTCGGTGGTCTAAAATACTATTGGGCTTTATATTTAAACTGAAATAATTTTTAATAAATCATGTCTACAATATTTTACAAGAACCTTTTTTTTTAATTTCCTAAAAGAATTCGTTTTAAAAAGTTCAGAGGTAGCTTTTTCATGCCCCTTAATTCTTTACCGTAGGCATAGCATTAATTGCTCAACTAAAAATTAATCCACAGTTTGCAAATATATGCCCCTGATGTTATTGTAAGCCAATAATAGGTGTCATTAACACCTCATTGTAGGTAAACCACCTAAAAACCAATTTACCGAAACCTCCATGGCATTTACTATATAAATCCAATTTACCGAACTTGTCATTTACCGAAACCTCCAGCACCCGTCAGAGATCTGCAGCCAATTGTATAAATCTGGATAACTCTTATCTAGCAGATAACTTTTGGTTGTCTTATCAAAAAAATGAAGATAACCGAAAGTTATCCACTGGATAAGAGTTATCCAGACTTATACAATTGGCTGCTGATGTCTTTCGCATGGGTTGGCATACCAACAGACTAAATTACTAACATTCATGTTTTCCACAAAGCCTTTCTTGATGCGCCATGTCACCGAGTTGATCCTCTCCAGATATTTGAGTTCATCTTGATATGTTCTTACCACCATTCTGGCTCTTTACTGTGAAACAAACACAAAATAACTTGGGACATTATTTATTGCAGCACATCAGATCAAATCATCATTTTTAATGTTGCGATTCACAATTTTATTTTATGGATTGTTAAAATTACACAAAGAATCATTCAAGAATGTTAATGTTCATCCTTTACGAAGATGAGACCATGATAATAACTGAAACTCAAATAAATGACAGATTTCGAAAAAGCAAACAATAAACAACATTCGGAAAGTATAGTTGCAATATCCGAATAACAATTAAGGATTTAAATATCCGAAAAATGTTAAAGTTCTGCCGGTACATATTTACTTATTTCGAAAGTTTTCTGCACATGAATCATTGACAATGAGTTATATAATTCAACTACCTATATTAAATTGTGAAATTACGAACGTTATTAGTCGTTTAGATCGATATTCTTGCACTTTTATTGAAAATGCTGACAAGTATTGAAAAGATACTGTGAGAAAAAATTGTTTGTAACAGTTGCGTTTTGTGGGGTGACACACTACAAATATCAGTGGCGCAAAACGTCAATCAAAACTGTAACAAAAACAAGACAAGTTGAAAAAGTTTAATAAAGCATACCACTTGTTGGTATGTTTTTGTTATCGTATGATCGCGTTTTATATAGCAAAATGACCACTATTTGTTGTAAATACCAAAAACTAGCCTCAAGCTATAGACCAGTCAGTCTTACTAGTGTAATCTGCAAATTTATGGAAAAATTAATTCGTCAACGGATAGTTGACCATATGAACTCTAATGATTTACTCACTGATAGGCAGTTTGGATTTATTGGTGCCCGATCAACCAACCTACAGTTACTCAGAGTTATGGACCACTGGACTAGCATACTAGATGAAGGCGGCGAAATTGACACAATATACACATATTTCATGGAGGCGTTCGAAAAGGTCCCACACAAAAGATTAATATATAAATTGGAAAAATATGGCATCATGCAGTAAACAAACATGTAAATGGGTACATAATTTTTCAACCAACCGTAAACAAAGGGTACAAGTCTATGGGAGCTATTCACAATGGCACGATGTCACCAGCGGCATTCCTCAGGGTTCCGTTCTAGGACCTATCCTATTTGTGGTGATCATAAATGACTTACCAAAATGTGTTAAAATGTAGTAGTAGTAGTAGTAGTAGTAGTAGTAGTAGTAGTAGTAGTAGTAGTAGTAGTAGTAGTAGTAGTAGTAGTAGTAGTAGTAGTAGTAACAGCAGCAACAACAACAACAACAGTAGTAGTAGTAGTAATAGTAGTACTAATAGTAGTATGTTATGTTAAATGAACTTATATAAGGTTCTTGCCTGCTTTGACCAGCTATATATATATGCGTACAGAATATTTACACATGTTACGCAAAATTTGATTGGCTGACTAACTCGGGATCTCGAGATGACGAAAATGCTCTCCTCTTTTATTTAATGCACTCTGCCTTTATTTACTGCACCGCTCTTTTTTTAATTGCACTTCGCTTTTATTTAGTTTTGCTTTCCTCTTTTTTCTATCTCGTGGCCACGAGTTAGCTATGTCGTGGCCACGAGATAGAAAAAAGTGGAGAGCAATTTAAAAAAAGAGAAGTGAATGTCATCTCTATGCCACCGTAGATATGTCATACGAGGAAAGACTTAAATCTATTAAACTACCCACTTTGAAATTTCGCAGACTACGGGGAGATATGATTTAAACATACAAGATCTTGAATAATATATATGACAAAAGAACAACAGCTGGACTTTTTACTTTGGACACAAACATAAATAGAGGTAATCCCTTGACACTTTTAAAACACAGATATGCACGTGACATTCGCAAAAACTTTTTCTCTAGCCGTATTGTAAACACATGGAATAATCACCAAGTGCTGTCGTCGCAGCCAAGAACACGAATACATTAAAAAGACGCCTGGATAAACATTGGATCAACCACCCGATGATGTACGACTATTAATGTGACTATAATATAATAATAACCGGAAGCAAAACACTGAGACTACTAAATAGTTAGGACGAAGAAGAGGCCACTACAGAGGTTCCAAAGACCTGCGGTGGTAAACCACCTAAGGTAACCTAAGGTATAATTATAATTTATGTTGTGTATTGTTATTGTCTAAAGATTTTGTTGAAGAAATTCAAGGCCAATATTACTGAAATTATAGAGATTTACCGGTAGTTCAATAATGTATGGAAACATGTATATAATTGAATATGTGCATGTGGGTAGACCGCATCATTTATCACACTTATGAAAATAGTGAAGCTGTGCCGAAAGCGGTATACAGTGTACTACTTATTGGAATCCTGTATTTGTCGAGTTCCATAATTATTTTCTTAATACTGTTAGTAGACAGTGTTCATATCAATTGAAAATAAATCAACATAAAGATATGATATCCCTTATCTTGTCATGTTAACAATGTACATAACTGTTATCATGTCAGACATCTTTTAATATTAAATGACATAATTTAAAAATCAATGTTATGAACTCTTAAATATTTTAATAAAGCGTATTAATTTCTCTATATATTCAATAATTTTTAGAAAATATTTGAAACAAAGATTTGATTTGATTAACAAAAGAGTTTCGCTACGTGGCAAAAGTCTATGATTTGAGGTAAAGTTTAACATTATTGACTTTGATTTGTACAAAACATGTTTACATTTTGAAGTTATACGTTTAAATCTTGTATGTCTATTACTTTAAAAGACAAATTCTTGAAGTGTTTGTTAAGTATTGAACTTTTTGTATAAACCATGCAAACATGAATGAACTAAAACATTGTACTAAATAAAATTGTTTATTACAGTGTCAAACATAGTTCGTTCTATTCCGCGTTAAACAGTTTGGCCTCCTAATGTGGTAGTAGCAGGTTCGAACACTGACTGAACCTAATTAAGTTAGCTTTAATATCTCTTTTTATGTTGACATATTAATAAAATGTACACTCTCCTATTGTCCTGCAATGTCATGCCAAGAGCAGTGGTTGGCGGCAGAATCTTCGATTCATCACATTTGTGGTGGCAGCGTATTGGCAAACAGCCCCTTAATTGCGACTTCATGCGGTTTACTTATATCGGACCGTTTAGATTTTCGTTGCCGCTCTCCGCGCTTCGATGTTGAATCAAATGCATGATTTTTGTAAACAAAGAAATATACACCCAAACAAATTACATTAATGCAGCCATCTCATAAGAATCAAAGTAAATTGTAAATAAATCTAGTGTTTAATTGGAATTTATATACGACAGGTGGTACTAGTGAAATGACATTTCATGGGTGCTTTAATGCCTATTGCGCAATACCTGGAAGTTAAGATCATAAGCTTTTCTTACAAGAAATAATACGCGTGACAAAAATCTGCGTTTAATGATTACGGTACGTATTTTGTCTCCCACAATGCCAAAACCTATATACGCATCTCCTAATGAATATATTTCAGTCACAAGCACATGACTGAAAATTGCAGCCATACCGGTAGTTCGAAATTCGTCACCAACTTCAAGTACATGTACTATATTAAACGTCTAACATACAAGGTGAACATGTTGTTTATAAAACATGATGAAAAGCACGTAATAATCTGTATATTTATCAAACGATTTCGTGTATTATCAAGTGTGGTGTTTCGGGAATGTATCCGGTGGCAGTATTTTGTGGTTTCCTGTGTTATCCGGTGACCGTGAAATCAATATGCGACCCTTTTAAAACGCAAATACTCATACTTTTGAAGTTGCTAGTAAGTTCATACAATTTCATTATAATTCTGAATGATTATAACAATACTGTATAGTAGTAGAATTATATGGTTTTTTTTCTCCAGTTACAAAAAGCAAGTATTTTAAACTATTTCATGACTATGAGGTAAGTATGATTCATTTTTTTCGTTCGTTTTGATAAAATGTTTTATTTTCATAACAAATTTTGAAGTGAACCATAAGCTGAAACACCATAATGTTCCGTGAGCAATAGTATTTGGCATTTTAACGCGGCTTTGTAGCCAATTTCACTTCCAATACTAGGCGCATCCTGCATTTTACCTTGTTATGCCCCGCCAGAGGCAGAGGGATATTGTTTTGGCGTTGTCCGTCCCTCCGGCACTTTTGTGTCCGGAGCCATATCTTGGAAGTGCTTTGGCGGATTTCATTAAACTTGGTATTATTATATATATGGATAAGAGGATGATGCTCGCCAAATGGTACTATACACCATCGGATAATAACGGAGTTATGGCCCTTTTGTATCTTGAAAAAATGCTTGTGTGTGTGTCCGGAGCCATATCTTGGAAGTGCTTTGACGGATTTCATTGAAAGTTGGTATTAGTATATATATGGATAAGAGGATGAGCACGTTGGCGTTGTCCATCCGTCCACAAAACTTTTGTGTCCAGAAGTATAATGGCGGGGGATATCAATTTAACGAATTTGCTTGTTTATTTTCCGATATGATCCGTTGCCGTATTGCGTATTACTAGTATCCGGAAAAGTACAAATGTTTCCAGTATTCTCCGTATTGGTTAGGCACCGTGCCGCTGTGACAAAATTGTTACGGCAGTGACAAAAAAGATACATGTACCACCGCGGTAACAATTTTGTTACCGATGATATATAGTTTTAGCTGTTGGCGTATGCGTACTTTTGACCCAAATTGAACAGCGAATGCAATCTTCAATTATTCCACGAAATGAACAGTTAACAGGGTCAATGACGATTTATGGAAGAGATCAGATAAGCAGCGGGAGCACTACATTTGTGTGCATACGTGTGTATACAAATTTTGTATACGAGTTCCACAATGGAAGTGTAGTGGGAAATAATACGTATGAGCGTTCAACGCGTTTTAAAATAATAGCTCTAGCTTCTTCTTAGAGTGTTAGAGATTTTGTATATGCAGGGAAATAGTTGAATAAAAAAATAATTATTATGGAATGTCGTTCG
Organism: Dreissena polymorpha; assembly: GCF_020536995.1. NCBI lineage: Eukaryota > Metazoa > Mollusca > Bivalvia > Myida > Dreissenidae > Dreissena > Dreissena polymorpha. The sequence goes on along the minus strand of NC_068355.1, from coordinate 103,873,276 downwards.
GGTTGACAATTGTTGAAAATCGTTTACTGATACGTAAAGAATTTGACACGGTTTCATAAACTATTGCTCGATTGGTAATTGTCGGCTCCGTTACTTATAGTACGGGTACGGTAAATATACTAAAACGTACCCGGCCGATATAATTCTGTACCCGAGTTGTATTCCCGCCCAAAATCCAATGTGGTAAAACGCGCACTGATAACCGTATTTACGAAACAAACTTATATTAAAAAATACTGCATCAACATGCTTTTTGAGTATGAGTTTCGATAATACAGAGGCTATTGAACAGAAAATAGACATGGGTATGAACATAATTAATTTAAAACAAATAGCCGACAACGACCTATTTAGCGTTAAACTTCTCGGGTACGTTTTGATATATTTACCGTATCCGGGGTACATGTAAGTATACTTAAGAGTACCCAGGGAACCTGTAAGTAGTACCCGAGCCGACAATGACCAATCGAGCTATACTATTCGTATAATAAGATAAGTAAGATAATAGCAAACTTCATACCCGTTTAAAAACACATTAGTTTTACGTTAAAGGCGAAAAAACAGCCCTGTCAGGACTCGAGGCGTAAATATTGCTTACTTTCAATACATGTCGTAACCCTTAATTTAGACGTCCGATTTCGCAGTAACTTAAAACAATAATAAACACATGTTACGCATAAAAACGGCGTCAGCCCTCCCGCCAAATTACGTCAGTAAAATCGACGTCACAGCGCCAATTAGATACCTATGGACAAACATGCCAACTATGAAAAGCATCACAACAAGCATGGACGAATCGACGCATATAAAGGAAAACATTGATTTCCGTCGCAATCTCGCATTAATGCGAAAAACTGGGATGTTCTGCGATGCCAATATTTGCATTCCCGGCGAATCGAAAACATTGCCTGTTCATCGGGCAATCATGTCAAGTTGCAGCGAATTCTTCAGATCTCTTTTCACCAACGGTCTTCAAGAAACCCTTACAAATGAAGTGACAATCCAAGGAATTTCTATGAAGATGATGGAAATGGTAATTGATTACGCTTACACGAAAGAAGTTACAATTACTACCGACATTGTTGAAGAGTTATTCGCAGCCGCCGATAGATTCAACGTTTTAGGCCTATTACAAGAATGCATAGATTTCTTTGCGTCAGAAATAGCTCCGGAAAATTGTATCGGGTTTCTACGATTTGCCAGATACTACAACAACAAAGAACTTGGCGATTTATGCTGGGTCTTTGTCACGTCACATTTCAAAGAAATTACAGAGCGTAGTGATGAATTCTCGCAATTAGAACCAGAAGAGCTGTATGAGATTATATCTGACGATAAGCTTAACGCTCATTTGGAAGACGACGTATATGAAGCAGTTATGAAGTGGACAGACTTTGCTCCAAGGGAACGTAAAGAGCATGTCACAATTCTTCTCGAGGCGGTCAGATTTCCGTTTATAACAGAAGAATGCTTCAAAGACAAGATTTTACATCGCAGGGACCTCAAACGAGGCCCATGTATGGACAGGATATTAGAGTCATATGATATGGTGAAGAAATACCGATCAACAAGAGATCCATCGGTAAAATCAAAAACCTTCATGTTGACCCAAACGACGATGCCCCGGATTCCAAATCAGGTTATAATCGTTCTCGGTGGATGGGCAAAAGAAGGAGTAACGGATTCAGTTGAGACATACGACAAGGTCGCTGACCAGTGGTTCGAAATAAGGGAATGCGAGTTGCCCCGGCCCCGGGCCTATCACGGCACTGTAACCATTCGAGATAAGATTTACGTCGCAGGTGGGTTCGACGGGTCGAATTACTTGAACGGAATGGTCATGTTTGACGTCTCGAAGAAGAAGTGGGAAGAAAAGGCGTCCATGTACATGTCCAGGTAATAGAGTGAAGGTAGCCAAATAGTTAACGTCACGTCGCATGTTCATTATAATACATACTAATAAGTGAATGTAATAATTATTAATTAGAAAATGGTACATATTAATATTATAACAGTACAGCAAAACGACGTTATGAAACATACGCAATTAAACGATCACACATAAACAACTATATTTGTTTGCGCTTATTACATCAAGGGACGTAAAAATTACAAAGCCAGTCAACGTGGTTCAACGCATTGTCCTAAATACTCCAATAACATTGTTATTATTTTTAACCGGATTGAAACGTTAAATTGGCTGTCAACCACGACGACGAAGAAAAGAAAAGCTGTGAAATACCGTTGTTTTTTACAACTTTTAGTTTATATTGACTAAAATATCACGACTGGTATATTACATTACTTGAAAAAAGTTGTTAAGTTTTCATATTTTCAGTATATTTGGTAATACATTTTACTGGGTATGTCTACCAGGTAACTACCAGTTAACTATAAATAACGCCAGTAGATAGATCATCATCGACATGTGGTAAACCCAGAAATGCAAATAGTGCATGCGTAGTGAATTGTATATATTTTATATATAAAATGATCAATCTACTTGCGTTATTTATAGTGTGTAAATCGTTGTCACCTATTTTCGCGATGTACTTTCGATTTCACATTGCGAAATTTTATTACCGAATATACTGAAAATATTAACTTTTTTCAAGTAATGTAACATACCAGATTATATTTTAATCAATATAAACTAACAATTGTAAAAAAACACACTGTATTTTAGAACTTTTATTTTTTCGTCATTCGTGGTTGACAGTCCCTTTAATGCTCGATCAATGGATTTTGACATATAGCAAACAAACAATTAGTCGTTTTAATTTAAATTTTACTTATGTAAAGAACAACAACGAAGAATGTTAACCGGTACGCTTATTTATTATTGCGTTTTTTTCGGATGATTTCGAAAATTGGTCGTGCATGTATATTTGGCACTCAATAATTTAAAGGCTTCATGTTTACAAAAACAGAGCAAGTGTCGTTTCAAATAGTTAAAACGCATCACTCGAATTTTCTGTAAAATAAAACCATATACAAAAGTAATACATTTAAATTTATTAAGTTTTGCACGATTTATTTCCGAAGTCTGTATCTGTATGTTTCGAAAATGTCACAAACAGAAAAATATGTTATATATCATGCAAACAACTATGATCAGTACACACAAAAAAAAATCCTGTGCATTTTACACCCCCATTATTAAATTGTTTGTCTGGGGTCAGATGTTACGTCAGCGTCGTTGAGATCGACGGCGTTATATATGCCTGCGGCGGATACGACGGACGTCAGCGTCATAACTCCATGGAGCGCTACGACCGGACGCGGAACCAGTGGACGCTCGTCACGCCCATGTTTAACCGCCGTAGCGACGCTGGGGCGACCACTCTAAGAGGTGAAAATCGATTTATGGTACTAGTCATAAAATGTCACGGCGCTCATAATAAGATACATGAATTATTTGTTACTATTTTGGTGGGTTAGATGTTCATTAGAAACATTTTCTGTTAAATTTAAATGTTAAAAGGAATTGGGGAGTGGGGCTTATAAACAAGAGGACTATGCGGACCCAAAGCGCTTACCTGATTAATGGCACAGACAGAAAATCATACCACTGTGAAAGGTTTGATTGTTGGGGTACCTGAAGCATACATCTGTTAAAGGGGTCAGAGAGCATTCAAATCTTTGAAGACTTATAAAATTATGATTCCTCATATCTAACAAGAGGCCCATGAGGGTCTGAATTGCTCTACTGCTATAAACACTGTGCAAGTTTAGAAAGAATAAGATGGAAACTGTGTACTTAATCGCGCAAACAATGAGAATTTTCTCAAATTCAAGGGGAGATTATTATGTACTTATTTCTCCGATGCTGCTCATATTCAATAGAGTTCAAGACCTCATTGATATAAAGATACTGTGCAAATTTGGAAATAATTAGATGAAAACTGTGGAATTAATTGCGTAAACAAGCGTGATTTCAAAATTTTCTCTTATTCAAGGGAAAGTCATTCTGGACTTATTGCTTCGATATTGCTCTTTTAAAACATGCATGCCCCCCATAAGGGCTGTCAGTTGTAGTGGAAGCCATTGTGTGAATACGTTTTTTGTCACTGTGACCTTGACCTTTGACCTAGTGACCTGAAAATCAATAGGGGTTATCTGCCAGTCATGATAAATTGATCCAATTTAGCTGGATGTAAGAGTCCCCTAGGCATAAATGGGTTAAAACTTGAGGAAAGAAAAATACAATGATCTTTGACTTTGAAGGATGACATTGCCCTGACTTTTCACCACTCAAAATGTGCAGCTCAGTGTGATACACATGCATGCTAAATATGAAGTTGCTATCTTCAATATTTCAAAAGTTATCAAACTTTAACCAAGGAACTTTAACCAAGGTTAAAGTTTTTGGACACACACACATACAATGAATGAAATATGGGCTGTCAGTTGTAGTGGCAGCCATTGTGTGAATACGTTTTTTGTCACTGTGACCTTGACCTTTGACCTAGTGACCTGAAAATAAATATGGGTCATCTGCCAGTCATGATCAATTTACCTATGAAGTTTCATGATCCTAGGCCTAATTATTCTTGAGTTATCATCAGGAAACCATTTTACTGTTTCGAGTCACTGTGACCTTGACCTTTGACCTAGTGACCTGAAAATTAATTGGGGTCATCTGCCAGTCATGATCAATGTACCTATGAGCTTTCATAATCCTAGGCGTAGGCATTCTTGAGTTATCATCAGGAAACCATTTTACTGTTTCGAGTCACTGTGACCTTGACCTTTGACCTAGTGACCTGAAAATCAATAGGGGTCATCTGCCAGTCATTATCAATGTACCTATGAAGTTTCATGATCGTATGCGTAAATATTCTTGAGTTATCCTACGGAAACCATTTTACTGTTTCGAGTCACAGTGACCTTGACCTTTGACCTAGTGACCTGGAAATCAATAGGGGTCATCTGCCAGTCAGGATCAATGTACGCATCAAGTTTCATGATCCTAGGCTTAAGCATTCTTTAGTTATCATCCGGAAACCGTTTTACTGTTTCGAGTCACTGTGACATTAACCTTTGACCTAGTGACCTGAAAATCAATAGGGGTCATCTGCGAGTCAAGATCAATGTACCTATGAAGTTTCATGATCCTAGGACTAAGCGTTCTTGAGTTATCATCCGGAAACCATCTGGTGGACGGTCGGACAAACCATCTGGTGGACGGACGGACCGACATGTGCAAAACAATATCCCCCCGCTTCTTCGAAGGGGGGGGGGGGCATAAAAAGGGGTTTGAGTCGTCATTGATATAATGACACTGTGCAAGTTTGCCAAGAATTGGATGAAAATTATGGACTTTATCACATAAAAAAAACTAAATTTTCCTTTTTTTTCTCAAATTCAAGGGGAGATAATTCTGGACTTATAACTCCGGTATTGCTCATTTTCAATAGGGTTTGACTCATCATTCAGATAAAGACACTGTGCAAGTTGGAAAATAAATGGATGAAAACTGTGGACTTTATTGCGTAAACAAGCCTTATTTCACAATTTTCTCAAATACAAGGGGAGATAATTCTGGACTTTTTACTCTGATGTAACCCATTTTCAATAGGGTTCGAGTCCTCATTAATATAAAGACTCTGAACAAGTTTGAAAAGAATCGGATGAAAACTGTGGACTTAATCGCGTAAACAAGAAAAAGTCTTACGCACGCACGCACGGACGGACGACGGAAACCACGCCATGACATAAGCTCTTCAGGCCTTCGACCAGTAGAGCTAAAATTGATGGATGATCACGGGTCAACTACACATATAAAACGGGAATTATAGCTGAACCATTATTTTGTTGTTGTTCTCTAAAGGCAAACTCTACATCGCCGGCGGATTCGACGGCACGGCGTGTCTGCTAACGGCCGAAATGTACGACCCCGTTGCCGACCAGTGGACGCTCCTCACCCAGATGGCAATGCGGCGCAGCGGCGTCAGTCTTGTGGCCTGCGAGGACCACGTGTACGCCGTTGGCGGATATGACGGTCACCGCCGCCTCGAGACGGGTATTGTAAATGTTTTCTTATGATTTTAAGCGACGTGAAAGATTCAGATTCAGGCACATGTTCTCAAAAACTGTTGAGTCTGATCATACGGTTCGATTTAAATAGATTCCAATTATTAAGTGAATATAGGGATAACACACGTTGTCGAGGGCATGATCATCTTCGGGCGCTCGAAAAATCCGTGCGCACTCGGGCAGGAACGGATTTTGAGAGCGCCCGCAGATGATCATGTCCGAGAAAATTTGTATTTTCGCTATTATTGCATAAACAAATCACACATACCAAAATAATTTTAAATATCATTGAAAACAAAATGTTTTGTTCATTCGACATCGACAAAATAAATCGATTATTTCAATACAGTTCAAGGTTGTGTTTTACATGATAACAGGGCTTGAACGGCATGTGAATCGCAATGTTAATACACGATTTCTCCCGTTCAAGCCCTCCTTTTGCCAAGTTGTTGCACCCCGCCAGAGGGCATTATAGATAGAGTTTATGCAATAATGTATAAAAATGTGTGAAACTACTCAAATTGCCTACACTCATAAATTTACTTGCCTACACTCATAAATTTACAAGTGCAAAAAGCTATGACAACATATTGACATCGCACATTATTTACCATCCGCTGTCTTGTACTTTTGAACAAATGAATGCACGAATAATTAGTAAGCCTTAATTTGCGATTGTTTTTGCCTTTATCGACCGTTTTCCAGTGGAGTACTTTGACCACATCCGGGGCCTATGGCATTCTGCCACCAGCATGCTTCTCGGGCGGAGTAATTTCTCGTGCGTTGTCATGGACGGAAATATTTATGCTATGGGAGGCTACGACGGTAAGCGTGCACATGATGGTATCAAAAATAAGTAGAAGACAATAACAATTTGATTCGTCGAGCAAAGATACGTTACTGGAATATGAATATATCGAGGGGGTAATCACGTGATAGTCAAAATGGCGACGTCCATACCGAGACGGTTATTTTTCGCCGCTTTATACCCTTTATTACTTCTTTTTATTTTTTAAATGACGCTTACTTTCCAGCCATATCTATAAAAAGGTGATTAGCGTTTATTTTGTATTTAAATTCGCTTTATATCTCGACTTTACTCCCCGCAAATTTTCTTAGTGGAGCACTAATTAGGTCATCCCGCTAATTAATTTCGCACCGAGTAAAGTCGAGATATAGAGCGAATATTACTATGAAATAAAGCCAGTAGCTTTCTTCCTGATATGGCTGGAAAGTGAGCAGAATAAAAAATAATAATACAAGTAATACAGGGTATAAAACGACGAAAAATACCTGCCTCGGCATGAACGTCGCCATCTTGGTTGTCACGTGATTATCCCCTCTGTAAAATGTTAAATACATATTTTGAGAGGGGCCAATTAAACCAGAACTATAATATAATTAAGTACGTGCTTTTAATTATATAGAAGTCACTAAATTGGTGTAATACTTGCACTTCATTTGATAAAATGTATGTAATGCTCTAATAATAATTCAGTTTCGCATATTGGGATATTCATTCGTGTACTATGTGTGCATACACATAAACTTCTTGACAAGGCTTCGTAGCAAATTCGGTACCCAAGGCATGCAAAAACATGACAACATTGACTAAGATTTTAAAAAATGTATCAGTTGACAGATACAAAGCATGTTGTTCTTGAATTGGAAGATACGCTATGACGCAAAAAAGAGGGACAAAACAAACATGTCATATTTTCAGGTGAGAAAACGTCACCGGAAATGGAGTGCTACCGATCGGACAAGAAAACCTGGTACGCCATGAACGACATGAAGATCGGAAGAAGTGCAGTTAGCGCATGCGCCGTTCGCGACATTTACAACACACGCGACTTCTCGTTTCACGGCAATGGTGCCAGAGCCACAGACATTGATGAGATCTTCGGGGAAACGGAAACAGCCACGGCGACCAAAAACACGGAGTTCGCACGCAGACTGAACAAATGGAGAACGTCTCCAAATGCACGAGGAAATGTAACGGAGATCTGAAGCGCAATATACTGTGTTAGAGTGAATGACACATTTTTTGAAGAATATATATGTGTGCAAACTCAAAGATTAAGGTTGTCACATTCAAGTACTTCAAACGTCACAAAAGAAATTCATATGATGCAGCCATTTCAACGCAGTCCCTCTAATTGTATTCGACAATACTTTCCGATGAGATATTTACTTAAACCTTTACAATTTTTCTGAAATTTTTGGTAGTGGTTTATTTTCGTGTATAATTTATAAAACTTTTACACACACATTTAACAAATAATTGTCATATGTGATATCATGATATGTGTGTTTCTGGTAATTAAAACCGTTAAGTACATGAAGCCACAATGGAACAAATAGAACTCTCAGCACTTTGATTAAAGCGGTAAGCAGTTTCCATGCTCTGCCAATGCTTGCTGCATTGATCCGAAACCTGGCGCCTAAATGGCCAAAAAGCACTGACCAATGAATTGATTTTGAAAAGGAGTTACTATTTTGTTCACAAAAAGAAACATTTAGATCAATTACATCCGACAGTAACAGTATTTGTTTATCAAGTATCTTAAGTTTTGTTAATAGAAAACACATACAGAAGAAGTTGCTTTTTTACTTATGTGATAACATGCTTATATTTTATAAATATTTCGCAATAGGTTCTTCGCAATACAATATTCAAACATGTAAGTCCGTTAAGCGTTTAATGTAAGTTAAAGAAGTTGTGTTATTTTACAAACACAGCACATGAATGGACTGTGTAGTTTTATAATTAAATTGTCAGCAACATTTGATTGTGTAACTTCCTCTAGCATATCACACATGGTCCCAATGATTTAATATAAATTTGCGTTTGCTTGTTTATGCTTGAAGTCATATTGATATTTTGCATATACAATCCATAATGTGAACTTTAGTGATAAAATGGTAATTTAAGTAACACATTTCAGCTGAGTTTTGGTGCTCAGTAGTTTTGCTACTGTTCTAATAAATACATTAATATTCGTACTGGGATCCGTTAATGATGAAAGAAGAAAATGTCACTATTAAAATGCTGTAATTTATCTTCCAAAACACGTACACAAACAAACTTAGGATTAAAGGACTATATGATATATGAATGTATCATAAACTTTCTTAAACAAACTGAGCACAGCAAATTTGAAAGACAGTTATTCATCTTTTTATATATGTTGCTAGACTCACTGAGTACAGACGAAATTGATGTAAATATAGTATTTATTTTCTTTCGAGTATAAAAATATAAATAAATAGTAGCAATTCTTCAATCAAATCTCTGTGAATAAACTTAACATGAACAATGTGCAGTGATGGCTCTAAAGAGCTTGAAGAAGCAAATTTTTGACACTTGACCTGAAGACCTACTTTTTGGACACATTTGACCCCAATTTGAAAGTGACCTAGATATTTTAAAGATAAACATTCTAACCAAGTTTCATCAAGATTGAAATATAAAGGGTGGCCTATATAGTAGTTACAAGGTTTTTCTAAGATATGACCAGGTGACCTAGGTTTTGTATGCATGTGACACAGATTCAAGCTCAGCCTCAACATTGTCAAGATTAACATTCTGACCTTGTTTCATTAAGATTAATTAATACATTCAGTGTTTAGATATTGTCAAATTAAGCATTATGACAAAACTTAGTTAAGAGTGAGTCATAATTGGCCTCTTGAGTGTTTCTAAGCAACCTGGTGATGGAATTCTGAGATGCAATCCACCTATATTTAGGCTGAATGGTCACGATATTTTTAAGAAACATGTGACCCAGATTCAAACTCTAGATATTGTCAAGTTACAAATTATGATGATGTTTCATCAAGCTTGATTAATAATTGTGGCCTGTACAGTGATAAAAAAGTTTTTATATGATTTGAGCATGTGACCCAGTTTAAAGATGCAAATGACCCAGTTTCGAACTTGGCCTAGACATTGTGAAGATATACATTCTGACCAAGCTTCATCAAGACTGAGTCATAAATGTGGCCTCCAGAGTGATAACAATGTTTGTATACGATTTGGCATGGTGAACTAGGATTTTGGTTCATATGACCCAGATTTGAGCTTAGCCTATATGTATGTCAAAATTGTCAAGCAGTTTGTGCTCATGTGAGCTAAAAAGTCGATATGCCGGTATGCATAATTGTACATTGCATCAAGCGGTATAAATACGCAAATTCAAATTTGTGAGGTTAAATTAACATCACACAAAAGCTTGTTTCTTAAAATATTTTTCATTCTACAAATTAAAACCAAATTATGTTTAGAAGATACAAATTTTAATGAAATCTCAAAATTGATATTTGACGCAGTACTGACTACTTCTCCAAACACTGTCTTCATGCAACGAAAGAGTGAGGTAAGAGAAAAGTTAAGTATGGAGAGGCACGCAAAAGTGTAAGAGTGTAACAAGGTTTAACATTGAAGCAGACCATATAGACTTTTAAGCATAGAAAAGGGATCCTAACAGGGTTTTATTATTATTTACTACCCAGAAGCTAAAATATTCATAATTTGTATGCATGGTGGTAGACATTATTTTTTACCACTAGAAACACTTTGAAAAAAATGCTTTAAAAATTATCAGACTGAAGCATAATGTCTAAACAAATACTAATGTGAGGTCCAAGCTTCATAGGAAAATGTAAATCCGGAAACGCCTTAATTCATAGGAAAATGTTAATCAGGAAACGCCTTAAGGGGTGTTTCTAAGGAAATTTTTGTTCAACGTCCTTAAAAGATTTTAAATAACCAAATAATCCTAAAGCCATTAAACCAAGTACTCTTTTGTCAGCTGAAAACATTATTTTTGCATTTGGTCTGAAAATTGAACCAAATGCAAAATAATATTAACAGTTTCCATAAGAGATTCACAAGAAGAATTCTGCAATAGAATCATTACAATTTTTACAAAAAGTAAAAACATGTATCATTTGAAAAAAAATTCAATACAGCAAAATTTATATAATCCATAACAAACCATAAAATGATAATAAAATATAGTAACAATTGAAACAGATATTTGCAATTCAAGATATTATCAAGTAACACAATGGTCGCATGGATGCACCCATAACAGAAGAGGCACCCACTTGCATATCATATAATTTACCGGTAACAAAAATTCAATATAACAAAATATATAGTAAGTGAATAAAATTGATTATCACAAAAACATGCATAGATTTTATTAATAATAGCCATCTATCCCATAACACTTTTGTAAATGTACACAAAACAATGTTCTGTGATTTGTAACATTTTATATTATAACTGCAAAACAAAGTTAGCCACAATAATAAAAGAGGCCTTATTTTGTCAAATGGTCATCTATATATATCAACAAACAATATATAAAAAACACTTTGATTAATTACAAATAAAACTAGAGCCTTGTCACAGGCGTGACATATACCCCCACATTCTGCATTGACACAGAATATTTTGCATGCTGTCTACACTAAACGAGAGAAGCTAATTTATGGTGATTTTTAAGAATTATTATGTCATTACCATTTATGGCCATTTTGACCATTGAACTCTTCAATTCTTTCACATGACATGCCGTCAAATGACTGTGAACAACATTTTTGTACAAAGTCATTTTAAAATCTCGCCATGAATGACATAGTTATGGCCCGGACAAGCTCATTTATGGTCATTTTTGACTTTCAAACTCCATGTGTGACCTTGACATTGCAGATATCGAAGTAATTTTTTCTCATGACACACAGTCCAATGATGGTGAACAAATGTGCCAAATGATTTTAAAATCTAACGATGAACAACATAGTCATGGCCCGGAAAAGCTCATTTATGGCCATTTTTGACCTTTGAACTCAAACTCAAAGTGTGACCTTGACCTTGGAGATATCGATGTAATTCTTTCGCATGACACACCGTCCAATGATGGTGAACAAATGTGCCAAATGATATTAAAATCTAACAATGAACGACATAGTTATTGCCCAGACAAGCTCATTTATGGCCATTTTTGACCTTTGAACTCAAAGTGTGACCTTGACCTTGGAGATATCAACGTAATTCTATCGCATGACACACCGTCCAATGATGGTCAACAAATGTGCCCAATGATTTTAAAGTCTCACAATAAATGACAAAGTTATGGCCCAGACAAGCTCATTTATGGTTAACTCCAAGTGTGACCTTGACCTTGGAGATATCGACATACTTCTTTTGCATGACACACCGTCCCATGATGGTGAACAAATGTACCAAGTCATTTAAAAATCTAACGAATAATGACATAGTTATGGTCCGGACAAACTTGTGGTTTAAAACGCACTAAGTGACCCAGTGACCTAGTTTTTGACTCGGCATGACCCATATTCAAACTTGACCTAGACATCATCTAGATACAACTTCTGACCAAGTTTGGTGAAGATTGGATGAAGTTTTCGGGACAGACAGACCGACAAAGTGACACCTACATAGCCCATATTACCAATGGTAATGGGGGTATAATAAAATATATATACAATGTATATAACATTCATTCATAATCCTCACTATATTTAAGCATCATTTGTGAAAAGCTGTTCGTTACTTGTTAGCTTGTAGTTGCAATTGTGATATATCGTTTGAGATTCTCGTATTCCAACTGGTTCACCAGACCACTCCACTATATTTCTGCCAAGATTTTGATAACGCCTAGATTTGTTTAACTTAACAGAAAAATTCTCACATAGTAACAGGTGTATAGTAGAATGTTGCTGTCATACCATGTTGATAACAAGAGCATCGCATAACGGGTGCCACGCTCGGCTCGGGTGCAGTTTTTGAATAAATGAAAGCTAGTCAGATTTTTTTTTTTTTAGAGGTCACAGTGACCTTGACCTTTGACCTAGTGACCCAAAAATTTGTGTGGCATGTAGAGCTAGTTAAGGTGCAGCTTCATACAAACTTTCAAAGTTGTAGGTTGAAGCACTTTCATTTTAGAGGCAATATTCAAAACCTTGACAAAATGTTTAGGTTTTAGCACAAAACAGACGACACGACGACGGACACGATGATCTGGCTATGACAATACCTCGGGGTTATCTCTGAAAACAGCTGAGCTAATAAAATGATGGACAACAGTGTGTTGGTAACTACCAGTAATCACAAAAGTTCACCCTTAAACAATTTGATTGGAGGTAAGCTTTAATAACAGTAATGGTTAAAAAGCACTTTGTTTATTACAATTCTCTTCTGGTGGAGCAGAGGGCCTGATATCTCTTTCTGTATAAGGTGGGGGAGGTTCTACATATCCATGTGGTGGCTGGTCGAATGGGCCTGGTTGCCCCTGGAAACCATGTTGACCTTGGTTAAACTGCTGCCCTTGGAAACCATACTGACCTTGGTCTTGGTAACCTGAATGTGGTGGCCCATGGTAACTAGGATATGGCTGGGCAGGGAAACTAGTTGATTGACCTTGACCTTGGGCTTGTGTGGGGTAGCACCGAGGATAATTTGCTGATCCTGGCTGAATTAACACAGCTTGACCTTGACCTGTATGGAGAACAGTGCCCCCACCCACAGGGTTGTCTTTGTAATATTCAGCTGAAAATGTACAAAATTCAATACCTAAGCATTTTTGAAGAAAGAATTCTACAATTTAGTATTTTGAATAACACAAAATAGTTTTCTTACATTTTGTACGGTAAACAGTTTCTATACAAAGATATTATTAATTGCATGTTTGTAAAAAATTACTTTAAAAATAAACTACCAACAAAAGAAATGTCTAAATTATTTACAAACACAACCATGTCAATGTAACAATGCAAGATAATCTCTTGATACACATCAGAGACTACATCATGACCTAACAGTATATTTTAATTGTGTTATTATACACTTGTATGATTATCAAAACCTTAGTGCCACTTGCTATCATATTAAGTTAAAATATGCAGATCAAAATATGTATGCACACAACTTACAAGACATTCCAATAAAGAAAGTCCCCCAGAAACAACTCCAAACCCAGCCTAACAACAGTATCACACTCGTCAGTAGCTGCAAGAGTCCGATCCCAAAGTTCAGCATACAGCTGCCCAGTCGGTTACAACATGAGATGTCTTCATTTCGTGAACAACAAAATGCACTAAATCCTGCAATAATTGTTCCTGAAATATACATATAAAAATAATTAATACAGATGTAGATGTTTATAATTGGGAAACTAAATTTTATGCAGCTTATTGTTGTAACTGATCAGGTCTTCAGAAATAATTTTTGAAAGAAAATTATTAAACCATAAGCTGTGTATTCTAATAGCAACTGGTGTAGTGGTTATGGTGCATAGCGACCAAGAGGTCACAGGTTGATTGAGTTCTTTAGATCTCGACTAAAGATACCAAGTATTGGCACTACCCAGAACAGAGCCTCAAGAGCGTTTCAATATAAGCCTTAGGCTTTACATGCAATAGAGCTTAAATAAAAAGGTTATTTATAACATACTGGATATTTAAAACAAGAGGGCCAAGATGGCCCTAGTTCTCTCACCTGAGAGGAGTCGGTTCATTCAATCTTAACCAAACGTCAAACTTGACCTATATATTGTCCAGACAAACATCCTGGTCAAGTTTCATCATTATTGAACCAAAACTCTGGCATATGGAGTGTTTTTGTTTTTGTAAGATTTGACCTGGTGACCTATATTTTGAGTTGACCCACCTTACCAAACATAAAACTTTGCTTACAAAAATAATTATTATGACCAAGATTCATAAAATCTGAAACAAAATTGTGACCTCTAGAGTGTTTACAAGGATTTTGTATAATATAATATAAAATTGGACAATCTAAGGGCAATAATTATGGCATTAATTATGTGATATATATTAAACCAATCTTTTCACCAAGTTTCATGATCATTGGGCAAAAATTGTGACTTCTAGAGTGTTTACAAGGTTTCTCTATAATAGCCAAATAAGTAAAACTGCTCCCCCCCCGGCAGCTATGTTATTCAACTGACCGGAACCATTTTCGAACTTAACTCTCATATCAAGGAAACAAATGTTCTGACCAAATTTCATGAAAATTGGGCCAAAAATGTGACTTCTAGAGTGTTCACATGTTTTCACTATATACATATAGAGAAATATGCCTCGCCCACTGGCGGCCATGTTTTTTCACCGATCTGGACCATTTTCAAACTCGTCCGAGATATCAATAAAACCAATGTTTTGACCAACTTTCATGATGATTGGACAAGAATTGTGACTTCTAAAGTGTTTACAAGGTTTCTCTATAGCCAAATAAGGAAAACTGCTCCGCCCCGGCAGCCATGTTATTCAACGGACCGGAACCATTTTCGAATTAAACTCTCATATCAAGGAAACAAATGTTCTGACCAAATTTCATGAAAATTGGGCCAAAAATGTTACTTCTAGAGTGTTAACATGTTTTCACTATATACATTTAGAGAAAAATGCCCCGCCCACTGGTGGCCATGTTTTTTCACCAATCTTGACCATTTTCGATCTCGTCCGAGAAATCAATTAAACCAATGTTTTGACCATTAACCTTCATGATCATTGGGACTGTTTATAAGGTTTCTCTATAGCCAAATAAGGAAAACTGCCCCGCCCACTGGTGGCCATGTTTTTCAACGGACCAGAACCACTTTTAATCACAACCAACCTATCATTAAGAAAAACATTTTGACAAAGTTACATGCAGATTGGGCATGAAATGTGACTTCTACAGTGTTAACAAGTTTTTTCTTTTTTTTGACCTAGTGACATAGTTTTTGACCCGGCACGACCCAGTTTCGAACTCGACCGAGATTTCATTGGGACAAAGCTTCTGACCAAGTTTCATGAGGATCGGACAATAAATGTGGCCTCTAGAGTGTTAACGAACAAATGTGGATGGACAAATGGACGGACAAACGGACAGACAACGGACAAAGACCGGTCACAAAAGCTCATCTGAGCAATCAGGTGAGCTAAAAAATAAACCATAACATGTATCACATTCATCCACCTGTTCAATGAAGACCATTTAAAATCATAAACTACTGAATAATCTACTGAAACAGGGGTTTTTATCTGATTTTGGGGAAAGGGCCTGGCCTTTTTTGAGGGGAAAAAAATCGCGCGAAATGTCGAATTTTGGGGGAAAAAATTGTGCGAAAAGCTGGATCTTGGGGAAAATAAGCAAAGTCTAAAATAATCAATTTAACATATTTTACTGTTTTTAAAACAAATTCAAGGCAACAGATAATTTAATTATGCAAGATTTTTCTAGTTTCTACAGTGGATCAGGATAACTTATATATTTAAAGGAAAAAAAAAAAAAAACTTTTTTTTTTTTTTTTTTAGGGGAAAATGAAATCTAGGGGAAATTTTACCAGCTGAGGGGAAAAAAAATCCGAGGGGAAAGGGCCGATTTTCGGCGGGTCCCAAAGAAGGAAAAAAAAACCTGACTGAAAACATACCTAGTCCAGGCACAAGGAAATTTAGGATGCAGCAGATGATGGCTAAAGGCATGGGCATAGCAGGGACTGCTATCCTTTCAGTCTTTCCTCTAGCTTCACCATGGCCTGTGCCAGAACCCATTGTCTAAAAAGTAAAAAAAAAGAATATTTTGTTATAAAATGTAATGTTGATTGAAGATCTTTAGACAATATAAGGTGTGTTGAAATTTAATAACATTATTGGATATAAATAGATATTTGCAAGGTCTTCATGTTTATGCATCATTAGAGGTATTTAAACAGACAAAATGACTTACGATTCTCTGGAACAACTAAACCTTATTATGCAAAGCTTTCCATTAGATAAATGGACTTTGATAAACTGCACTATTGTCATTTGAAAAAGGTCACCTATTTGGCTGAATTACATATTGGTGATAATTTTATAAGTGCTTTGGCACTAGTTTGTCTTAAGTATAATATTTGCTTCCATAATCCCTTAATTTTGCTTTCTTTACTTTAAGATACATACAAGTTTACCAGGATGTCTTAAAAATGTGACCAAAGCCAACCAGAATGTGCAAACAAGTTGAAAATTAATCAACAATTACCAAAAACTAAAATATGACCAACCGGTCTCTTCTTTTGGGTTGATTAATAGTTTTTATATCTTGTAAGCAAACGTTATGACAAGACAACCTTAATCACTTATGAATAGCCATTATGTTCATATATTTTTGTATACATAATGTATACACATAAAAACAACTTACTTGTATGGTGTGTGCACAGAATGATGATATTAATCCAAGTTTCAAACATGTCAATGGCTCACGAAAATGTGTAAGTTTTTGCAGTTGAAAACACCAAGTATTCCGAATGTGAAAATATGCTTATGAATACATTGACTAACTTCAGAATCCTCAGCAAGATAGATCTTGTGTCTAATCAACCAATTGTGCTATACAGACTTTCACCAGAACCTCAATAAGATAGATAAAATGGTCATTAAAAAAAAATTGCTATTGGTCTGCTTACATTTTTTAATCAAATTTTTTTTTTGAGCATTTATCAACAAACAACACACAAATTGATGTGGATGGGAACACGTATTGTGTTGGTTACATTGTTTTAGGTAAGATATAAGGTAAATAAGATTTTCTCATAAAAGCTCAAGGCATTTAAGAAGAAGGAAAGATCTAGGATCACATGAGGTACAGAGTGCTGAAAGAAGCAGAGTGGAATATGAAACCATGCAAGTAACAGTATTATATAATTTACTACATCTAAAGGATTTCTTATTCTTACAGATTAAATGTTTCAAAAGCAATGTTTATTCCTTTGCGATTGAATACATTTTCAAAAATATACTATTTTTCACAAGATTTTCACTTTTTTGTGTTTACCAATTTAGAGGAGAATGTCATGGAAACCAAAAGGAAGCTCCCTGCTTTAAAACTCTGAATTCACAATATAATACATACGATGTAAAGAAGTTGTTTGTGCTGTTTCCTTATACATGTAAGGCTTTAAAAAAACTGATGTGTTAAAGTAAATGGAAGATGGAGATCCAAATGGAAAAGATTCGGAATTATACTTTATGTAGTGATTTAAGGTCACGTCCCAACAGCAAGGCTGTTTGGTTAGCTCTTTAGAGATGCAGATAAAGCGTCTTACTACCATTCTGGAGGTAGTGGGTTCAATCTCCAGCTTGAGCTCCGTATTTTTACAATAATGGCGACAAGGCAAACATAAACTGTGAACATGCAAATTGGTCTGAACTTTGTGTAATGATTTCAGGGAGCAGCTTGTGTAGCGGCTGATTGATTTTTGTTTGTAGCAGAAGTGTCTGGGGCCTTGAAACATTAAAAGGGGGAGTAGTGCAGTTATGCAGTTGGTCACTTCCAACAGCCATGCTGTTGGGCTCATACATGCCAGAAATTTTCTGGTCCAAATCGGGACAGTCCATTAAAAATGTCGGGATATTTGACCAAAAATCAGGACACCTAAAACGATCAATCATGCCACCTTAACTGAAGTCAGTTATCAGCTAATTACTTACAAAAGTCAAACCACATAATTTCTGGCAAATATTGACGATAAATGTGTTTAGAATTGCATGAACATAGACGTTCTCCATTTTTCGGAAGTATACAAACATGTGCACTATGCGGATGAATCCATATGGGACTAAGGCAACGTTCAACGGGATGTGCGCACATCGAGCACTGCTTTTATTCCACCAATCATCCATTAACTCTAAATTTAGATTGATGCAATATGTACAAGTTATTTTCTGAAAATCAGTCAAAAACAAAAGTAAATTTATGTCTCTGGTATTGGTCAGCCCTCGATTTTTTTGACATATAATACACTGAATACATGGAATAGTGCGTAATAATAGTATCTTTGGACTTGAGTTGGGCCTTGAAATACAAAAGCAATCTGCTTAATGCACTACGATGCATCTATCACTAGCAATAAATGACCCTTATCATAAAAATACCCTGGTCGGCTGGTGTGAATGCCGAATAAAATCAATAATTTGCCGATATATCGCTGATAAGGTGTCAAAAACAACACTGGATCACTCGACTAGTAGATATGGTTTGTTAATAGGGGGCAATAAAGGGATTAGCAATGGTAAATAAAGCCAGACGGAGCTTGAGTAGGGAATTTTATTGTGAACTTATAAGAGCGCATATCGTTTTGTACGAATGTCAGGACAAATAGTATCACATCGGGACATCGGGACAAACACCCCAAAAGCAGGACTGTCCCGCCAAGATCGGGACGTCTGGCATGTATGGTTGGGTTAGCTCTTAAGCGACGCGGTTAAAGTGTCTACCACTCTGGAGGTCGTGGGTTAAATCCCCACTTGAGCTCCGTATTTTCACAATATTTACAAAACTACGCACAGGTTGTCAATTTCTATGTTGACACATGTTATCTTGTATATGCTTCCCTGTAAGAGCTTGTTATCACATATACTTACTTAAATTTAAGTTACTGCGAAGTTCGATGTAAATCTCATGAGTAATCAATGAAAGTTTTGCGCATAGGGGAGGTAACATTTTACAACTCGGTTACAATACACTTTTATATTTCGTAATTTGATATTAAATTAAATATTCATAACAGAAAAAAGCTGTTCACTTACAGAACATGAAAACGCCTTCGTCAGTTATATTTAGAACAAACACACTTAAATGTTGTTTCAAATTGTGTATAAATTACTCAACTGAAAAAAATGTTGATTGTAACCTTATTAGTAAATATCTCATGGCATTTGATTGGTTCAATGTGTTCTTCTTCGCCCAATAAAAGCTGCACTTTCAAACATTGAATATATTTTGATGTAGTATACTATGAATGTAAACAAAGCGAATGGACACCATACGAATGACATAATCTGTAACCCGCAGATTTTTTTATCGTCAACAGATTACAAAGTAAATTAAACAATTGTCATAATATTACATTTGTAATATTTCAGGTGATTATTTAAATTCTGAACATGTCGATGGCATATGTTTTCGCGAGGTCAAATAGTAGGTTAAACTAAACTAAATGTTTCAAATAGCAGAATGAACAACACTGTAACGTGAGTTATGCCATATATATATGTGTGCATTTCTGACAATTGAAAGATTAATGACAAGAATTTTCAAATCAAAATGGCTGATCAATTTCAAGACTTGTTTCATAAAATGAAATGCCTTTTGCAAAAAAAAATAAAAAAATTCTGACTGTTTTTTATGGTTATTCTTCCAGTATTGAACTCATTTCATTACAAGATCAAGAAAGCTTAACAAGCCTTTGTACAAATATAGGAGCTGCTAAAGCAACAGCACTTCTGTTAGTGGTTGTCCAGGCATAAATTACGCCAAAAAATTCACTCACACATCCATTTTACAACTGGTGCCGTGGAAGTCCCTTGGATGTCCAATAATCAGCATGAACTCTGTTTTTCATGGGTGAAAGTGTTCCGTATTATTACAGAATTCCGTATTTTTTGGCTTCTCAGAGGTGGTTTTCGTGAATTATGTAAATCCGATGAGATTTTGTTGGGGGGGGGGGGTAGGCCATGTGTCCAGCAATGCCGACAAACAAAATAAACAAAATACGCTCGATTCCAGACGTGATAAATTGGTTTCCCACTGTTCTGTTAACCCATATCTGATTATAGATTCGACGCGGCAATTGCTTCTCTATAAGTCTTTCCCCCTGGGCGTATTTCTCTTTCATTTTCTATAGCCTCGCGAATCGTTCTATCCCTCTGGGCACTATTCGCCCGAAATAACATGTCTCCGGCAAGACCCTCTGCGCATGCAGAAGGCAGCGTGGCTTCACCTCATTAGAATATTCTGACGAAATCTGCCGATAATTTATGATTCCTTTGTCTATGAAATGGTTTAACACACAGAATAACTCGAAGTTAATCGGGAATCCGACTTGGTTTCCAAAAAAGCGTTTTGATTGGTTTACGTAAATCCGTCAACCAATGGAAATCGACGTTATGAAACGGTGTTATCTCTCAAAAAAATATGGCGGACAAGTCAAAATAACTACCGAAACCAAAAAAACACGACCAAATCATGTATTTGCTTCCGGGGTTTGACACAAAAAAACTTGAAAGTGATGTGAAAAACGAGTGGCGATGGGAATGGCTCCATGAAAGAGACTCTCGTGGAGAGAAATGGGGAGATTGGTTTAACAAACAAACAAAAAATGATTCCGGGTAGCGCATATGATATTGTGATATCTGTTTCAAAACGATCAAGTACCAATCAAATGGGAAAAAGGCGTTCAAGTCTCACGCCGAGGACGTTACGCATGTGAAAAATTACCGAACGTGTAAATCAAATCATTAGTAAATAACTAGATAAGATATAAAAACAAATTACTTAAAATACAAGACAGAAAATGTATTGCTATAACATCTTCATTGATGTATATTATACTGTAAATATTTGTATGTAGTTGAGAAAGTTTAGTGTTATCTTTAAGATTTTGCCTATCACATTTGATCTACATGAAATGTTAAAAAAATATATTGTGATATATTCTAGACAAACTAACTGTTTTTTCTGTTTTGAATCACTTAAAAATACAGGTGTCCTTAAGCTAAGGAGAAGTGATTTCTTTGTTTCAAATAAGCTAAAATGCAGAAGCTTCCAGGCCCCCAGATTTATATTCAGTATTTTGGCAATTTCCTACTTTCACCCATGGTTTTTTAATACACAGCAGGTATAAATCTCAACACTAAATCTTGTCATTCAATCTGTTAACTCCATCTCTGAGCTAATGTATGGCATTACTATGCAGTGTTCTGCCGTGAATCTTTACTGTTGGGGACAGGGACCCTTTAGGGTTAAAAAAGTGGGGACAAAAGGGAAAAAATCTTGGGAAATAGAAATATATTTGTAGCAGAATTAAAATTTTCGGAAACTAATTACCCTTTACTTGCACTCTTAAATTTGCTTGATTTCTTCTTACAGCCAGTCCACAGGATGTAACATTCTTATTCAAACTTGAACATTTTTTAAACTTTTTAAAACTGTCAAGCAATTGTCAACATATTTACAAAACTTTGAACAGATTTATGGTCATTGGACTCCGTATTGTGTGTCAAAGTACTTGTTCCATATTTAGAATTACCAATAGTATAGGCGTTTTCTTTTTTGTGCTTTATGCACAAACTGCACATCATTTTGTTGTTGTCAAACAGTGACCAAGATAATTTTCGAGGACAATTTGCTTGGAATGTACGTTTAGGGGCAGACTTTTTTGTCATTGCTAAACGATGTTGGGACTTGGGAAGACTCTGTTGGGGTGTTGTTATTATTATTGTCATATTTTCTTATTTTACTTGCCGGAGGAAAAAAAACTAAAATGGATTTGGTTTTCGTCAGCCGGTCACTTTCGCCATTTTGAAAGGTGTGAAAATTTCCTTGATATCAGTTGATTGGTTGTTATAATCTCAACTTACCATTGCAATAAAGTGTTATTAAAGTCAATTAACCATTGGCTGCGAAATGACGTCACATCCAATGAAATAATTCGTTCTAGTTACACATTCATTCGATTACTTTACCGACTTACAAGTTGAATCTATTAGTTTTTATTCCTAATTCCTGTGCGCCGGCGGACCCATATACAGAAAACGGGTGGGGACAAATCTTTAATTTTTGCGCCGATGACACAAGGGCACATCCACGGCAAAACACTGCTATGTATTACTTAAAATAGTAAAATACTGAAATAAAAATGTAACTTCAAACCTTATGACTAGGACATCCAAAATTGAAGGCTTGGAAGTAAGGACTTGCAACTTTTGAAAGCTAGTGGAAGCGCTAAAGCCATGTTACCTGCTTCTGCGTCTGTATTGCACCTGTACATTTCCAAAAGCATTAAGAATCCATAAGATATTCATTGCAGGGGCGTAGATAACCTCCAAACATTGGGGAAGCTGACGCAAGGTCTCGGCTCTGAAAAGATTAACATTGTTAATGTAATAAATTTTGTGTTAAATATTATATATAATAATAAAAAAAAACATTTATTACAAAGCAACAATACAAGTATTATTTGTATGTTGTGTCTTTTTCTAAATTTTGTTTGTATTTAGATCGACGTTAGGTTTATAAAAGGTAAGGACGGTCGCAAAATAAAATTTAATACTAATATACATGCATATACCTCATCGTAGTGGAGCCATGTGAACGAATCAAACCAACTAGATTGGAATGAACGCTGTTCTGGCTTTTTCTTCCCGAATGTACGCTTAGGAAAAGCAAAATTTCGAGGCTGATTAGGAATACTCATTTTGAACATTAAACAATTACACATATGATATTGTTTCAATGATTTCTAATCAAATAATAACTGTTATACTAAGAGAACAAAAATATTTTCAATCAAATTAATGTTTTTCACGCGTATATTTACTCAAAATTGTTTTAAGTGGCAGTTACCTTTGAACTAAAGTAATCAATTAAAATTAAAAGAAAAGCCTTCCTTAATCAAAACATCGACAGTGCAATCACGGAAAAGAACAATAAAACAACGCAATGACCTTTACCCGAGTCCCTGGTTTATGACCCCTAACAAGGGATATTGACACATCACTATTGGCAACCTCGGAGCAGACGGAAAGGGGACACATGGCTTCTGCACTGACGGAGCATGATTACACAAATACTGGTTTTGGGGCTGCGATTTTTGGGGATTTTACATTTTATTTATATAACAACAACTAGCGGAAATATTGGGGAGGCGGCCGCCTCCCGTGCCTCCCCATTACCTACGCCCCTGCATTGTCACCTTTGATGGCAGTTTCATTAAGCATCATTTCCACTAGTAATTTGAAGTTAGGATTCCCAATTTTGAAAGTCTCAATTTGTTAAGCAAATCTTAATTTAATTGTTGATACTCAGGCACTTAAGATCTTCATGGACCACATGTTTATTTAACTTTCGTATGTGGATAGCTGAAGGACTCCAAAATCTACAACAAAATGTCAGCACCGTCAGATGCAAAGGTACCAAAAATGTCAAGTTCAGACAAGGAGTGCATGAGTTTGGATATACAGAAAGCACTGGAAGATATAGAAGATTGCCAGGTGATAAGTTTTTTTAAATAGCAAAGATATTTACAAATTAACAAAAGTATTTTAAATATATTCTGAAGGCAATTGTCATAAATAAAAACATATGGCCCAGTATCATGCTTTTTGACATCATAATTTACATGTACTGAAATGCATTTCTTAATATATATAGGTACATGTATCTCACCATTTTTTTTTCTCCAAGATAATTTCTTTGAAATGATGCAATTTCCCAAAATTTTAAGTTTACTTCGAGAAATGTTCCCCCTTTCTCAGTTTTTTATATTTTTCCCCAAAATGGAAGGCTCTTTCTCCAAATCAAATAAAAAAACCCTGCTCAAGCAAGATCTAGAGTGTTGATTCACTTTCTGCCTCTCTGTGCTGGTGAATTAAAAAATTTAATTTATTTTTACAAAAATATTCGATGAATTATTAGGTAGGTCTACACATTTGTAACAAATAAATTCGCTAAATGACGTTAGAAAAAAAAATTACCTTATTCTGGTTCTGCTCATTTTTAATGGCATTATGGAGCTTTTGTTATCCTACATGTCGATGTATATATATTATCCAGTCAGTGTATATAGTATAGTATATGTTGAATCAAAGATTGTTTAAACATAATTTCATACATTTTTGAAATGCAGATTCTTCCCGTTCCATTTAGCCTTATTTCCTATCGTCCAATTTCTTATAAGTTTACATTTCTTAACTTTGCAGAATGTATTTAAAAATGAAGAGTGTTGGTTAACCCTGTTAAAGGGAAAGAGTTGTGAGATAGCATGATTGATAAGGTCATACCATGTTCTTACTTGTATCGCTAGAGCACCCTGGAAGACCTGAGTGACAAAGCAAGTGGAGAAATCATGCAAGTGGAACTCAAGTACATACAACTGAAGCGTCCTCATTTCGACAAGCGCAATGAGATAATATCAAGAATTGACCATTTCTGGATTACTTCTGTATCCTTATTTTTAGAGCATTATTATGTTACTAACTTACTTTTGTTTAGAATTGAATAGGACTAGGAGTGTAAAGCATTGATTTGATGAATACATCTTTTTATATTATTAACCAGGTTTTCCGAAGGAAAAAACTGGTTATTAGATTGGCGAATGCGGGCGGGCTGGCTGGCTGGCGGGCTGGCTGGCTGGCGGGCTGGCTGGCTGGCTGGCGGGCTGGCGGGCTGGCGGAATAAGCTTGTCCGGGCCATAACTATTTCGTTCATTGTCAGATTTTAAAATCATTTGGCACATTTGTTCACCATCATTGGACGGTGTGTCGCGCGAAATAATTACGTCGATATCTCCAAGGTCAAGGTCACACTTTGAGTTCAAAGGTCAAAAATGGCCATAAATGAGCTTGTCCGAGCCATAACTATGTCGTTCATCGTCAGATTTTAAAATCATTTGGCACATTTGTTCACCATCATTGGACGGTGTGTCGCGCGAAATAATTACGTCGATATCTCCAAGGTCAAGGTCACACTTTGAGTTCAAAGGTCAAAAATGGCCATAAATGAGCTTGTCCTGGCCATAACTATGTCATTCATTGTGAGATTTTAAAATCATTTGGCACATTTGTTCACCATCATGGGACGGTGTGTCCCACGAAAGATTCACGTCAATATCTCCAATGTCAAGGTCGCCACGACTAAAAATAGATTAAAAAAAAAAAAAAAACTTACAAAGGGGGTTAATTTTTTTTGGTCATTTCAAAAGTTCAGTTTGAGTTTTCTCCCTTTATCAGATTTTTTTTTCACAATGAAAACCTGGTTTTGTGACAATTTTGTCCCTTGTCTTCGATTAAAATGTTGGGGTCAACATTCCATTTACATGTAAAATGTAATAAGAACCTGAATAACTGAGCTGGCACTGGTAATGTTGACTTCAGTAGATGTTAATGATTTTGATCGCTATGGCCATATAAATGTACATGTATTGTATAGCAACATATTTGAGTAGTCCCTGGGTATTTGGAACCAGTTTTATTTTTCATGCCTTTAAATGAATGTAAATTCTACTAATAACTATGTGTTTCCATAAGTTTGCAAGAAGCGGTAGGGAACACAAATCTGATTTCATTTGAAGTTACCACTTTTTATGCTCCCAAAAATACTTTCAAAAGCATCACTTGTTATGACTCCTTGACCATTGTGTAGCTGCTAAACCATCCCAAACTGGCCAACATAGTGGAGGCAGATGAAGAAGAATGCTTGCGTCACTTGAAACAGGTGCATGTGGCAAAATTTATTAACAAAGTGCCTTATCTTCTTAAAATTACTCAAATATATCAGTATTAAAGATGCAAATTAAGTGTTACTTTTTAAACAGGACTAAATATAAGACAATAGTATTGCCCATACAATAATATTGTTTACTAGAGTGTACTAGAGTCCCATTACTGATTCTATCATATAATATTCTTATGAAAATTACACGCTGTACTTTAATTCTTGACATTTCTTTGGTCTCTTGTTATTTTGTGTAAAGCTCTTTCAAACGTTACATCTTTTGAATTGCAACAGTAAGTTGCTTATATGTAATCATTTTGCTCACAGGGAGAATAGGATATTCACTTCGATGATTTTATCAGAAATGTTCACCTAAGTACGACTGAAGTTAACAGTACCTTTAGGAGCCTTTTGAATACAGGCCTTGGTACAATTTTAACTGGACTACATGTAGTTCACTTGTGTTTGCATGGTCATTACATGTATGTAAGGTTATTGACATTTGCCAATGTAGCTCAAGACTCAGCTGCTATTACAATATTGAGCCTTTCTCTGTGAAAAAGTTTTAAATGCATGTGCGTAAAGTGTCGTCCCATATGAGCCTGTGCAGTCTGCAAAGGCTTATCAGAGACAACACTTTCCACCTAAACTGGATTTTTGCTATTGAAGAGACTGTCTAAAATGAATAATATCATAAAAGAGAAATGTTGTCCCTAATTGGCCTGTGAGAACTGCATTAAAGCCCCTTTTCACAGAGCACTTTAAATTCCTACTGAATATTAAAGCAGACTGTCTGTTTACATTGCTTGTTATGTGTCAGTCTTATGGCATCCGCCTTCCCTTACAACTCATCAATGAAATTCTACTCACACTGGATAGTCATTGAGGTACATGTAGTCTAAGAATCAGAAAATATGCTTTTGGCTTACTCAATAATGCTTATATTGAAAGCCCTTAGCTTATTTGGTGAATGTCTAGGTGTTCTCTGACTTGTCTTTAAACCTGTTTTGTCGGAATCTTAATGTATTTTAATTAATTCTTTGTCTACATACTTGTGAAGATGAACACTGTTTAATCTTCTCTTCTTTTCAAATAACCACAGCACTGATTGACATGTTTCCTTACAGGAAGTAGCTATAATATTTTCACATTTAACTAGGTACCTTCTTCAAAATTCTTCATTAGGCTTAAAATTTGTGTTACCTTGTTTCCACCATGTTAATGTTACTAGTATTCTTTGTGGTCCAGAGATAGTTAAGACAAATTAATTATCCCTTAATAAAACTTGTTTTTAAGAATCTTTGTAGAAAAAAAATTGAGCCTAACTCTTATGAAAACACGTGCGTAAAGTGTCGTACCAGATCAACCTGTGTAGTTTATCAGCGACAACAAACTATACTTTTTTGCATAGTTAGTTCAAGGGAAGTCTCTTGTTTGTGAAAATTCAGTTTAGGTGGAAAGTGTGGTCCCTGAATAGCCTGTGTGGACTGCTGACGCTAATCTGAGACAAAACTTTATGTACCCGCATTAAGCCCCATTTTCCCAGAAGAGGGCTTATTTATATTGTATTTTGTAGTTAAGTTTAACAGTTTCATTGTAGATAAACTTTGAAGAGTTTCCAGACATGCGGACAGGCTTTTCAGTGCACTTTCATTTTGAGGAAAACCCATTCTTCAGTAACCAAGTCCTTACTAAGTCCTTCCACCTCTCCCCAAAAGGTATATTTTGGTAAATTCAATGCATTTTTATGCTCCCCCAAATTTTTTGGGGGGAGCATATAGTCCCCGCTTCGTCTGTCCATGCATGTGTCCGTCCGTGCACAATTTTTGTCCGGGCTATTTCTCAGGAATTAATGACCGGAATTCAATTAAACTTTATGGGAAGCTTCACTAACAAAAGGAGATGTGCATATTATCAGCCGCTTCTGGTCGGATGATTTTTCACTTTATCACTGAGTTATGGCCCTTTGAAATTTTCCATTAAATGTTCATATAGTGCAATTCTTGTCTGGGCTATTTCTCAGCAATTAATGACCGGATTTCAATTTATCTTTATGAGAAGCTTCACTACCAAGAGGAGATGTGCATATTATCAGCCAGTTATGGTCGGATGATTTTTCACAGAGTTATGGCCCTTTGAAATTTTCTACAAACTGTACATATAGTGCAATTCTTGTCCAGGCTATTTCTCCCCAACTACTGACTGGAATTCAATGAAGCTTTATGAAAAGCTCAACTACCTTGAGGAGATGGGCATGTTATTTGTGGGTTCTGGTTAGATGATTTATTTAGAGAGTTATAGCCCTTTGAAATTTTTAAGTTGCTAAACCATCCATCGTATTATTTTGTCCAAAGTTATGCCCCTTAAGACGTTTCCTTTTATCTGAATATATAGTGCAATATTGTGACAGAAAAAAAACAACTTTGGGGAGCATCACCAGTCTCCGACGGTTTCTTGTTATTCTTTTAAGTCCAGGGCATTCTTTTAATTATCATACACATCTCTAGTTGTTAAAAATTCAAGTTTGTAGGTTGTTAGTGATCTATTTTATGCTTTTTATATCTAACTCAATTTATAAAAACAAACTTTTAAAAAACTCATTTAAGACAAAGTAATAACTTCATATAAAGAGTGAGTAGTAAGTGTGTCCTTTTCAGAAATGTGTGTGGAAAAAATTAAGTTGTTTTCCTTTAAACTGTAATCTCTTTACATAGTTATATACAGAACAGTATTACTATCGGATTTAGTGTACTCTGAAACGATTATTGACTCCATTTACAGCATTCACTGTTTTCTGAAACAATCATTGACTCCAGTTACAGAATTCACTGTATTTTGATATGATCAATGACTCCACTTACATTAGTCTTTGTATCCTGATGATCATTGACTTCACATACATAATTTACTAGATTCTGATCATTTACTTCAGTAACAGAAATTACTGAATTACTGAACAAATCATTGTCTCCATCTAAAGGATTCAATGTTTTCTGAAACGCTTGTTGACTCCACTTACATAATTCTTTTTTTCTGATACGATGATTGCGTCGATTTACATAATTCACTGTATTCTAATAGATCCTTGACTTAACATAAATAATTCACTGTATTCTGATACGATCATTGACTTCACATATAAAAAGCAATGTATTCTGATACGATCATTGACTTCACATATAAAATGCAATTTATTCTGATACGATAATTGACCCCACTTACAGAATTACATGTTATTGTATTCTGATATGATTATTGACTCCACTTACAGAATTCATTGTATTCTGATTTGGTCATTGACTCCACTTACAGAAATCATTGTATTCTGACATGATCATTGACTCCACTCTCAGACTTCACTGTATTCTGACACAATCATTGATCTCACTCATAGAATTCACTGTATTCTGATTCGATCATTGACCCCACTTACAGAATTCACTGTATTCTGATACGATCATTGACCCCACTTACAGAATTCACTGTATTCTGATACGATCATTGACCCCCACTTACAGAATTCACTGTATTCTGATACGATCATTGACTCCACTTACAGAATTCATTGTATTCTGACATGATCATTTACCTCACGTACAGACTTCACTGTATTCTGATACGATCATTGACTCCACTTACATAATTTATTGTATTCTGATATGATCTTGACCCCACTTACAGAATTCACTGTATTCTGATACGATCATTGACTCCACTTACAGAATTCATTGTATTCTGATACAATCCTTGACCTCACTCATAGAATTCACTGTATTCTGATACAATCATTGACTCCACTTACAGATTTCATTGTATTCTGATACGATCATTGGCCCCACTTACAGAATTCACTGTATTCTGATACAATCATTGACTCCACTTACAGAATACACTGTATTCTGATACGATCATTGACTCCACTTACAGAATTCATTGTAGTCTGATACAATCCTTGACCTCACTCAAAGAATTCACTGTATTCTGATATGATCATTGATTCCACTTACAGAATTCATTGTATTCTGATACAATCATTGACCCCACTTACAGAATTCACTGTATTCTGATACAATCATTGACTCCACTTACAGAATTCACTGTATTCTGATACGATCATTGACTCCACTTACAGAATTCATTGTATTCTGATACAATCATTGACCTCACTCATAGAATTCACTGTATTCTGATACGATCATTGACTCCACTTACAGAATTCATTGTATTATGATATGATCATTGACCCCACTTACAGAATTCATTGTATTCTGATATGATAAGTGACTTTTCTTACAGAATTCATTGTATTCTGATACAATCAATGACCTCACTCATAAAATTCACTGTATTCTGATACGATCATTGACTTCACATATAAAATGCAATGTATTCTGATACAATCATTGACCCAATTCAGAATTCACTGTATTCTCATTTGATAATTGATCCCACTTACAGAAATAACTGTATTCTGATATGTTCATTGACTCCACTTACATAATTCATTGTTTTCTGATACGATCATTGACTCCATGAACAGAATTTACTGCAAAGGATCATTGACCCCACTTACATAATTCACTGTATTCTGATCATTTTCTTCCGGTTCAGAATTTGCTGTACTCTGAAATGATTATTGACTCCAACAGAATTCAATGTATCCTGATATGATCATTGACTCCACTAAGAGAAGTCACTGTATTCTGATACGATCATTGATTCCACTTACAGCGGGACAGAAGTCTTCTAACTCCACTGAGATCAGCTGGAAGCCCAGTAAATCCGGGGGCTTAAACCTGTTACAGCAGCACACTGAACGGGCCCTGAAAGGTCACGGGCGCACATTTTTCTCATGGTTTGTGGAGGTCACTGAAGCAAGTAGGGATAGAATCATAAAGGTACATTCAGCTCAGTCGAGTTCAAGCAGTTTTAGGTTAAGAAACAGTCTTATATGTTGTATGTTTTTTTTCATTGTGTTTTTATTATTTAACTATGCATAATTTGTTTGTTATAGTAAATGCCATATGCAAATTGTTGTGAATGTGAAACTTATACGTATTACCTTTTAAAGGGACTGTCAACCACGACGACAAAGAAAAGTTGTAAAATACCGTATTTTTTTTACAATTATTAGTTCATATTGATTAAAATATCACGACTGGTATATTACATTACTTGAAAAAAGTTCATATTTTCAGTATATTAGGTAATACAATTTCGCGATTTGAAAGCGAAAGTACATCGCGAAAATAGGTGACATAAGAATATACACACTATAAATAACGCAAATAGATTGATCATTTTATGTATAAAATATATACATTTCACTACGCATTCACAATTTGCAATGCTGGATTTACCACGTGACGATGATAAACCTACTGGCGTTATTTATGGTTAACTGGTAGTTACCTGGTAGACATACCCAGTAAAATTTATTACCGAATATACTGAAAATATGAAAACTTAAGAACTTTTTTCAAGTAATGTAATATACCAGTCTTGATATTTTAATCAATATAGACTAATAATTGTTAAAAAATACGGTAATTTACAACTTTTCTTTTCTTCGTTGTCGTGGTTGACAGTCCCTTTAAATGTGTATGTATTTGTTTTAAACATGTAATATGTTTTATATGGAGAATATTGTTTGTTACATAAAGATTACTGGTATGATGTTACTTTGCCTTAATGAATATTAATAATACAATTTATTTGAAACTTGTAAAAAAATTATATGGGTAAAATTGATTTGTACACAAAGATTATTGGTACTGTGTTACCTTGCCTCAATTAATGTGAATTAGTACAATAAAGTAAAATAGTTTAAAGCTTTACCTCAGAAATCCCATACACTGAGATCCCTTTACATGTTTGAATTGAATATTTCAAAGTCCTAAGTTTTAAAAAAATAAATTATTAAATTTTCTCCAATTCAGATGTTGAAGGATGATATTTGGCCAAACCCTCTTCAGTACTTCCTAGCAGCAGACGTGGATGAGAATGGATTTACTGACAGCGACAGTTATGATGATGATGATATCCCCATACAGAATATTGAGGATGACTCTGTTGTCATTGTCGGTGATGATGACAGTGATGATGGTAATGGTGAATGTTGCATAAGCTATGTAATTTTTTGGTTATTTATAAGAGTTCTACAAAATATGTGTAAAATATTGTTCATGCATGAAAAACCTTGAAAAATAAAGCTTCTGCGTATCTATCAGGGGCATATGGCTAGCACATGTACTTTTGATGTTAAAGTCCTACTAAGACTCTAATGAACATTACATTTAAATAGCTGTATGTAACGTTCTCATGTCAGTGTAAGCTAAGACTCTAATGAACATTACATTTAAATAGCTGTATGTAATGTTCTCATGTCAGTGTAAGCTAAGACTCTAATGAACATTACATTTAAATAGCTGTGTGTAACGTTCTCATGTCAGTGTAAGCTAAGACTCTAATGAACATTACATTTAAATAGCTGTGTGTAACGTTCTCATGTCAGTGTAAGCTAAGACTCTAATGAACATTACATTTAAATAGCTGTGTGTAACGTTCTCATGTCAGTGTAAGCTAAGACTCTAATGAACATTACATTTAAATAGCTGTATGTAATGTTCTCATGTCAGTGTAAGCTAAGACTCTAATGAACATTACATTTAAATAGCTGAATGTAATGGTCTCATGTCAGTGTAAGCTAAGACTCTAATGAACATTACATTTAAATAGCTGAATGTAATGGTCTCATGTCAGTGTAAGCTAAGACTCTAATGAACATTACATTTAAATAGCTGTATGTAACGGTCTCATGTCAGTGTAAGCTAAGACTCTAATGAACATTACATTTAAATAGCTGTGTGTAACGTTCTCATGTCAGTGTAAGCTAAGACTCTAATGAACATTACATTTAAATAGCTGTATGTAATGGTCTCATGTCAGTGTAGGCTAAGACTCTAATGAACATTACATTTAAATAGCTGAATGTAATGGTCTCATGTCAGTGTAAGCTAAGACTCTAATGAACATTACATTTAAATAGCTGTATGTAACGTTCTCATGTCAGTGTAAGCTAAGACTCTAATGAACATTACATTTAAATAGCTGTGTGTAACGTTCTCATGTCAGTGTAAGCTAAGACTCTAATGAACATTACATTTAAATAGCTGTATGTAATGGTCTCATGTCAGTGTAAGCTACGACTCTAATGAACATTACATTTAAATAGCTGAATGTAATGGTCTCATGTCAGTGTAAGCTAAGACTCTAATGAACATTACATTTAAATAGCTGTATGTAACGTTCTCATGTCAGTGTAAGCTAAGACTCTAATGAACATTACATTTAAATAGCTGTATGTAACGTTCTCATGTCAGTGTAAGCTAAGACTCTAATGAACATTACATTTAAATAGCTGTGTGTAACGTTCTCATGTCAGTGTAAGCTAAGACTCTAATGAACATTACATTTAAATAGCTGTGTGTAACGTTCTCATGTCAGTGTAAGCTAAGACTCTAATGAACATTACATTTAAATAGCTGTGTGTAACGTTCTCATGTCAGTGTAAGCTAAGACTCTAATGAACATTACATTTAAATAGCTGTATGTAATGTTCTCATGTCAGTGTAAGCTAAGACTCTAATGAACATTACATTTAAATAGCTGTGTGTAACGTTCTCATGTCAGTGTAAGCTAAGACTCTAATGAACATTACATTTAAATAGCTGTATGTAATGGTCTCATGTCAGTGTAGGCTAAGACTCTAATGAACATTACATTTAAATAGCTGAATGTAATGGTCTCATGTCAGTGTAAGCTAAGACTCTAATGAACATTACATTTAAATAGCTGTATGTAACGTTCTCATGTCAGTGTAAGCTAAGACTCTAATGAACATTACATTTAAATAGCTGTGTGTAACGTTCTCATGTCAGTGTAAGCTAAGACTCTAATGAACATTACATTTAAATAGCTGTATGTAATGGTCTCATGTCAGTGTAAGCTAAGACTCTAATGAACATTACATTTAAATAGCTGAATGTAATGGTCTCATGTCAGTGTAAGCTAAGACTCTAATGAACATTACATTTAAATAGCTGTATGTAACGTTCTCATGTCAGTGTAAGCTAAGACTCTAATGAACATTACATTTAAATAGCTGTATGTAACGTTCTCATGTCAGTGTAAGCTAAGACTCTAATGAACATTACATTTAAATAGCTGTATGTAATGGTCTCATGTCAGTGTAAGCTAAGACTCTAATGAACATTACATTTAAATAGCTGTGTGTAACGTTCTCATGTCAGTGTAAGCTAAGACTCTAATGAACATTACATTTAAATAGCTGTATGTAACGTTCTCATGTCAGTGTAAGCTAAGACTCTAATGAACATTACATTTAAATAGCTGTGTGTTACGTTCTCATGTCAGTGTAAGCTAAGACTCTAATGAACATTACATTTAAATAGCTGTGTGTAACGTTCTCATGTCAGTGTAAGCTAAGACTCTAATGAACATTACATTTAAATAGCTGTATGTAACGGTCTCATGTCAGTGTAAGCTAAGACTCTAATAAAGATTACATTTAAATAGTTGTGTGTAACGTTCTCATGTCAGTGTTAGACTAGCTATAACTTTTATACTCAAGCTTCGAGAAATGTGAACATATTTCAAACCTATACCTCAAGTTTCCATAACATTTTATCCATATACTCTAGCATGTTCTTGCATTCACACTAGTATAAAAAGAACAGTGCCTGTGCCTTTACCTCTTATATACACATTTTGACTTGTTTGAAGTCGCTTAGAAAAAAATCTTTTTTTTACAAGATTCAAGTTTTAAGGCTTCATTCCCACCTTAACATATTGAGAAGCAGCAAATAGCATGAAACCTGAACAGCCTGCAAGTTGATGGTTACATGTAGCAATTTTCACTTTGCCTTTGAGCAGAAAACGGTTAATATTTGAATCAAAAGAAGTCTTTGTACCATGTAAATCAATTACAATGGCTGTAATCGATAAAAAATTATAGAATTCAAATCACTAAACATGACAGTTTTTACAGATACTGATTGTGTATTAACCCAAATTAGCTGACACCTCTTGTATTTGTTCAAGATGATGTGTATGAGGTAGAAGATGACTCCAAACTAAGCATGGAGGACTCTGAGAATGATGATGATGATGGCGATGATGAGGGATTAGACTCTGCCCAGGAGCTTGAAGAGACAGTGGAATCCATTGAAGTAGAAGATGACGAGTTTGGTTTGTAGAAAATGTTTTCTCTCTCTGTCTTGCTCATTCACCTTTGCATGTATTGATGATTTTGTTAACCATTACAATAACCATGTATAATGATCAGGGGACAAAAATATTCATAAACTGCACTCGTCCTGCAGGACGAGTGCATAAAATTTTTCACTCGTCCTGCAAACACACGCACTCGTCCTTCAAATATGTGTGAAATAAAGATTGCAAAGGGCTGATATGACTTATAACATTTCCTAAAGTATATCACTGCTAAGCAGTGAAATAAGTTAATTTATTTATGAGGAACACAAAATAAATAATTTTTTCTAATGCTCGCGTGCTTTTCGTTTCGGACGTTTAAAAAATCGCCCCTGCCCCCTTCAATACTAACAGTGACTGCAGTCGCATGGTTCCCTGTCAACATGTACGCGCAAAGCTTACACCAAAAAGCCAATATTTACTCGGGACACAAGTCTCGCATAACAACGCGCACCAGCTGTATGAAGTTTACAATTACAATTTCCGGTTCATTCGCATTCTACTTTCGGAATAGATATGCTTTTAGAAAATGAATTTATTAAATGAAAAATAAGTCTTACTGGTCAGAAAATTCATTTTTTAACATCAGCTTTTTTTTACTCGTCCTGTAGGACGAGAGCTTTAGGGAAATTCACTCGTCCTTTCAAGATTTCACTCGTCAATACGAGCGGACGAGTGGAATTTTTGTCCCCTGATAATCATGTGGAAAAGATGGGGGAAGCGGGAAATGGATGTTGTTTTGTCTTTCTCAATGAGACTTTGTTTCCGTTCTGTTTGTGAGGATGTGAAACAAATTTCCACAAGTATATGCTAACCTGAGGTCATAGACACTTGGGATAAGCAGTCATTTGAGCTTTAATGAAACTGTAAAGGAGTAGGCATATTTTGATTAAACTTCACATCAATGATCCTTCTGTTACCCCCTTTCAAAGTTGTTCTAATTGTAAATCCATTGCATTTGAAGGTGACAAAAGATATAAAAAATGAAAACTTCTTTAAAACCACAAGGGTCAGGGCTTAATATTTGGTGTTTAACATCTTCTATTTGTCCTCTACTTAATTTGATTAAGTCATGACCCTGGGTCAAAAATGGCCACGCCCCAGGGGTCACATGATTAATATATATGTGTATCAAAATTACTTGAAAATCTTCTTCTCTAAAACGACAACACTGAGCTGTATTTTTTGGCATGTAACATGGTAAGGTGGTATTGTACCAGCTTGGTTCAAATTATTACCATACAGTTAAAATTGGCCCCACCCTGCAGTTGTCATGTTTCCTTTTATTGTCCCCTACCGGTGAAACCAGAGGGGACATACGGTTTGCGCTCTGTGTGTCAGTCATTCAGTCTGTCCGTCACACTTTTCTGGATCCTGCGATAACTTTAAAAGTTCTTCATATTTTTTCATGAAACTTGTAACATGGATAGATGGCAATATGGAGAGTATGCACGTCATTTCATTTTGTTCCTACGTCAAGAATTCTGGTTGCTATGGCAACAAATAAAAAAATAATCTGACAATGGTGGAGTTCCACTAGAGGGGAAGATATTGCTTGGCAATCTCTTGTTTATTTAGTTAAAAACTCATTTTAATCTGGTTTGGCATTTGGCGTGGCCCTCTTTCTTTTTGTCACACTCCTTGTTGGTCTGTTTGTTAGTACTTCATGTGCATTGATAAGAAATATGATATTCTATTTTAGTTTACAGTTAGTGACTGTGTGAAAAAACTTATATTCATCTACATTGTGTGTCTTGTATGAAAATAAACTGCTCTTAAGCTAAAATGTATTAATGACTGAAATTCCCATAATAATTATGAGTAAATTGCACTTCCAGAAGATGAGGATGATGATGATGAAGATGCAATTCATGTTCTAGACAGCGACAGTGATCCAGAGGTGCATGAAATCACCGATACGCCTGATAAACCACCAACGGAAAAGGACTCAATAGACCGAGTAATGGCTGCAGCCATGCTAGATTTCAGTGAAGCAGAACGACTGGAGAGTAATACTCCTAGTGTTGTTGATAAAAAGGATAATAGTGCTTTGACAGTTGAGGAAGAAATAGAGAAAATTAAAGGTGATTCCGATGAAACTGTAGTTGAAACTGGTGAAGGTAACAGTCAGGGGGGAAAAAGTGAGAGTGATGGAAAAGACTGTGGGGCAGAAAAGAATGTTAATGGTGAGGGTTCGAGTGACAAAGGAGGTGAGCAGGGTGTTGAAAGTTCTAGTGAAGAAGAGGGAAAAGAAAAACCAAATAACAATAAAAAGGCTCCTAGTAGAAAGAGACCATTAGATACTGCTGATTGATTTATTCTTAACTCTGTCTGAGCATGGCAGCATAGTTTTAGCCAGAATTGCCGGTGTTGGTTTAACTGATGTAAATTTTGTTCCTTCTAATTGTCGTAAGGCAATAATGTCAATCCTATTGTCAATGTCAATTCAAAGCTTTGGAAAAACCATCCAAGGTCTGTTCAATTAGTATAATAATGTCATGCTTATGTATTTATCTGGACATTTTTTTGACTGCTAGCAAATGTGATTGCAACACAAATCATATAAGAGATATACTATCTTTTACCTGATGTCTTAATCTGATGGCATTTCAAAAGAAATGTTTAAAACCATGTTCTGGAAGTTAGTTAGTAAACTTGCATTTGCGAAGCTTTCCTACAAATAAGATAATTTGAATACAGTATAATACATGCATGAAATTGCAATTAATGACAAATCTTTTTACAATTATGTGCTTTTGAACTTAAGCAATTAGTGTATTTTTACTTCAAAAATGTAAATGGGGATAAATTTAACAGTATTTTTAGTAAGCAACATCATTTTACACTGCCAACCTCATTTTGACAAAGTATAGCCATACCTGATTGGTCATTCAAAGAAAAGGTTTCCAATCAAAACCAACAATAAATTATCTTAAACATGTTTAATATGGTTTCTTAAAACTGGAAAGAAAGTAATTTATGTAATAAATTTGATTTTCCAATCTTTTGTAAAAATTTAAAAGTGTTAAAAAGCATTGCAGCGTCATGCTGTATCATTTAGCTGTTATCTTTTGAGAAATGCCAAACATGTTCTTCTTCATTAATTAAGTTTTGTTTCATTCTTGTGCACCTTTCCATGTGTATGAACTCTTTATATGAACACTAAATTTAATTCACGTTCCAAAGTGATTAAATTGCCTCTGCTAACCTTTTAGTGACATGTGTATCTTTGAAAGTGTTATTGCTTGTGCATGTTTGTATAAATGAAATCTGAAAATGGTAACTGTTAATAAATACCTTGGTCCATTTATCTCAAAATGAATACACTGTACTTTGTTCAAAATAAGTTTTAAAGTGATTGCAATGAATTCAATTGTCATTTCTTTTTATCTTATGTGTTATAAGTTTACTTCAGACAGTGCTGAATGATTTTGAATAAGCAAATAGATTCTTTTAAATGAAAACAATAATTTTACACACAATTATTTAAGGGTGATTTTTTCATACTTTTCAATGCACAATTGTCCATTAGTGATTTGAGCAATTCAAATGTATTTGTTGTTTTTGATTTCAAGATAATTGTTCAGTTTATGAAATTTTAATACAATGTTAATAAATTCTGTATATTATTCGTCACACAAATATGAGGTACACCTCTTCCATTTATATTGATATTCTCATTAGTAAATAGTAAATACATAAGATATCCCATTTGTATGGCAATACATACTTCACGAGGCTGATGTACATGTATTATTATAGTTTTGTGATTTCATGCATGTTTATATATATTATTGACGGATGAAAAAGTAAATTTATATTTAAGATATTATTCAATTTTAAGCTCACCTGAAAAGAAAGTGCTCATGTTGAGTTCCCGTGGTTACTGTATGTCTAGGCCGAGTTACAATTCTGGTCACATGCATCCCAAAACCCAAAAATTGGTCATTTGGTCTTATCTTAGACAAATCTTTTTACCATTATAATGACCACAATTTTGACTGCATCTGAATGAAACTTGGTGTTTATCTTCACTAAATCTAGGCCAAGTTTAATCTCAATCAAGTGCATCCAAAAACTAGGTCCCCAGGTCAAATTTGAGAAAAAACTTATCACTTGAGAGGTCACTTTTATTACTAAATCTATGTAAAACATGGTCAGAATATTGATCTTGACAATGTCTAGTCTGATTTCTTATCTTTTGCCTGATTCTAAAGGTAACTAAGTAAATCTTATGAAAACCTAGTTTTAATTCTAGAGGCCACATTTATGACTCAATCTTGATGAAAGTTGTAACTTGATAAATAATTGTTTTTCATTATCTAGATTTGTTAGGAATTTGGGCTACATGTGTCTTAAGTACATGTGTCTACATAGTTCCCAGTCTAGAGGCAACATTTGTGACTCAATCCTGATTGAACTTGGTCAGAATGTTTATCTTTTCAATATCTGAGTTGTGATCAAATCTGAGTAACATATGTCCAAAATCCAGGTCACTAAGTCAAATCTGGAAAAAACAACAACTGTAAACACTCTAGAAGCCAAATTTTTTACTCAACCTTATTAAAGCATGGTCATAATGTTGATCCTGACAATGTCAATCAGTACTCTAGGGCAAGTTTTAATCTGGGTCATGTGGGTCAAAAAACTAGGTAACCAGGCAAAATTTTATAAAAACCCATATTTGGTTATAGGTATGGTGAGAAAACCCATATTGCTTCTCTAGAAACCACATTAATAATTTGATCTTGATGATACATGGTCAGAATGATTATCATTTAAATGTCAAGGCGTTGCTTTTTTATATGGGTCAAATGCACAGTCACCAAGTCAAGTCTTTTAAATTGGTACATGTATTACATGAACTCAGGTGAGCGCTTCAAGGCCATTATGGCTCTCTTTTTAATAATTATGTGCAGTATTGCTTTAAGTCAGTCCCAGAAAACAGTAACTTATTGTAAATAATATTTTATACATACATAGGTGTTGTTTTTATGCCCCCTTTCCAGGAAAAGGGGGTATATAGTTTTCGCACTGTCTGTCAGTCTGTCTGTCAGTCTGTCATACATTTCGTGTCCGCTCTCTAATTCAAATAGTTTTCATCCGATCTTTACCAAACTTGGTCAGAAGTTGTATCTAGACAATATCTAGGTCAAGTTCGAATATGGGTCATGCTGGGTCAAAAACTAGGTCACTGGGTCACTTAGTGCATTTCAAGAATTTAGCATGGTGTCCGCTCTCTAATTTATGTGGCTTTCTGATTTATTTTGATATTCTAAGACATAAAGTGATCGGACTGTCGGTCCATCTGTCCGTCCGTCTGTCAGTCACACTTTGCGTTTAGATTTCGAAAATATGCTCATAACTTCTATGTCGCTTCAGATAGCAATTTGATATTTGCCATGCATGTGTATATGGACAAGGCCTTTCCATACGCACACAAATTTTGACCCCTGTGACCTTGACCTTGAACTTAAGGTCCGCGTTTAGGTTTGGAAATCTACGTTTAGGTTTCGAAAAAAGCTCATAACTTCTACCAAGCGTTTATAGGGGGCATAAGTTATCCTATGGTGACAGCTCTTGTTTATTTTAAATCAATTACTTAGTATAGTTTTTTTTCTGACTTGAGTTGACATATGTTTTAAATTTGTTCATATTGGCAGCTGACATTTTCTGCACATGTTATTGTACATGTGTAACTCCTGTTATTGTTTTTGCTATTACATGTATTCATTAAATTTGTTTTACTTATCATTAAACTTTCAGTCATATATTCATAATGTATAATCAGATTTTTACTTTATGAAAAACAATAATAATTAAAATCATCTATATTGGCAGCTATTACTCAATTTTTAGCCGGATTTTTTTCGAAAAAATCTCGGCTTATAGATTGATGTTGTCGGGGGGGGCGGGCGGGCGGGCGGGGTGGCGGCGTGCTCGAAAATGTTAAAGTTCTTATTTCATGGTATAACTTTGGTATGCTTGGACCTAGAGTCTTCAAACTTGACATGAAGGTTGGCCAGGATTAACAGATGACCACTGGTCATTTCAAGGTCATTCATTTGAAGGTGAAGGTCACTGTGACCTTCAATATAAAAATGTTAAAGTTGTTATAACTTTGGTATGCTTGGACCTAGAGTCTTGAAACTTGACATGAAGGTTGGCCAGAACTAGTAAGTAACCACTGGACATTTCAAGGTCATTCATTTGAAGGTCAAGGTCACTGTGACCTTGAATGTAAAAATGTTAAAGTTGTTATAACTTTGGTATGCTTGGACCTAGAGTCTTGAAACTTGACATGAAGGTTGGCCAGAACTAGTAAGTAACCACTGGACATTTCAAGGTCATTCATTTGAAGGTCAAGGTCACTGTGACCTTGAATGTAAAAATGTTAAAGTTCTTATTTCATGTTATAACTTTGGTATGCTTGTACCTAGAGTCTTCAAACTTGAAATAAAGATTGGCCAGTACTAGAAGATGACCACTGGTCATTTCAATGTCATTCATTTGAAGGTCAAGGTCACTGTGACCTTAAATGTTAAAA
Source organism: Dreissena polymorpha (assembly GCF_020536995.1). Classification (NCBI taxonomy): domain Eukaryota; kingdom Metazoa; phylum Mollusca; class Bivalvia; order Myida; family Dreissenidae; genus Dreissena; species Dreissena polymorpha. The sequence continues at coordinate 103,831,103 of NC_068355.1, read as the reverse complement.
TGTTAAAATTGTTATAACTTTGGTATGCTTGGACATAGAGTCTTCAAACTTGACATGAAGGTTTGCAAGCACACTTAGATGACCACTGGTCATTTCAAGGTCATTCATTCTAAGGTCAAGGTCACTGTGACCTTGAATGTAAAAATGTCTGGATTTCTGTGTAGGTATGTGAAAGCAAAACAATAAATAGTATTATTTCATCTAAGTTTATTTTCTTACATTTGATAATGAAATTGATGGAAACTTCAAACAATATGTTACTAATTTGCTAATAAAAAAATTGAGATCAAACTTTCCTAATTGTCAATTCAAGTTCATATTTGTGACCTTAAATGTTATTGTTGTTCATGTATATGCATGCATTCAAAACATAACACAAGGTTTGCTCATGCCTTGAAAAGTACTTACATTTCATTTTGACCTTTGAACAATATTTCAGTAATTTAAGTATTGCATTGACAAAAACACGAAAGGTACTTTCCTGTCATTTAAATCAAAAATCCGGCTTCAATGCGGTCATCTCCGACCGCGGAACTCTTGTCTAAAATTGTATACAAGTATTGACAGGGAAATTAAGAGCAAATGTCATTCAAATTGTAAATCTGAACATTTTATTTTTGAAGAGGTCGATTTTAAATTATACATTTGAAACTATGTTGTGAAATTGTGCTGTTCTTTGGTGTCATTAAAAACTATATAAAACAAACATGAAATTTTAATACAAGATATTATATGAATTCATTGGAAATAGAGTCATACATATACACTATTTGTAAATCGCGTTTAATTGTAAATATGCTGAAACAATTGTGTAAAATAACATTTGTTATATATTTTAAAATAAATAAACTTAATGGCAGCATTCGTAAAACTCACATAAAATCAATTAAAATGTATTAATAAGTTCTATTGTTTGTAAATATGTTTTCAGAGTAAACTTTTGCATGTAAATGTAAATATTTGATTGTTACATAAATCTAATTAAACTTGCCCGTAATGTTGTACAATTTAAGAAATAAATTCAAATCATAGGCTTTTCTATTCTGTTGCAGTTATACCTTATTAGCCATTGTGTGCCTTTACAAAGTCATGAAGTTTATTTTGTCTAAAAAGATATTTAGTAATGAGCATTATTCTTAAAATATGCAGACGAGCAAATTATTAACCACCTTTGTTATATAACGATCACTCTTAATAATTGTAATAATTGCCAAATATGTCAAGACAGATATCAAGATATGTCATAGCTATTTGTTCCTTGTATTGAGAAAACTAGGCATAATGCATGTGCGTAAAGTGTCGTCCCAGATTAGATCAGGGACGACACTTTCCGCCTTAACAAGATTTTGGTGTAGAAGAGACTTCCTTTAAACGAAAAATACCATTAAAGCTTAAAGTGTCGTCCCTGATTAGCCTGTGAGGACGGATTAGCACAGGCTAATCTGGGATGACACTTTACGCACATGCATTAAGCCCCGTTTTCTCAGAACGCGTCTCGTTTATATGAACTTTGTTTTGTGACATTACAATTGCCACCATTTTATTGCAGTTGAAATTCCGAGGCGTTCTTCTTTAAGATGCCCTTACAGGTGTCGTGTTTAGTTTGATTTTATAGCATGGTGTACATAAAATAGTACGTAAACTACTAGCAACTTGTAACTTAGCATAAGATGTGACATTTACACACACATATACAATTAAGTTAAACCGTGCTCTGAACAGGGGTGTTAATATATGTTCTTGCTCTGAAACCCCATTGCTGGAAGACGTGCAAAACGAGGACAATACATTTCAAGAGATTCTATTCCTCGGCTTAAACCTGCTACTTGATTCACAAATAGATCCTCGTTCAGTTAAAGACTGTGTTGCTTTGTTGGTTAAGTCACAAATACAACATAAAAGCAATTTACGGGTCTAGAAAAAGACGAGCGTTATTAATATTAAACTACTTCGATTGTTTTTTACTTATTATTGTGCTTAGTTATAGTTATATAAATGTGAATCAATTGTGTTCATTTTTCAGCGCCAAGTGTAAAAATGAGACACATAGCCTGTCAGAAGTGCAAACGCTCGAAATATTGTTTAGAAATTCATAGACAGTTCTCAAGTAGTTTCTGATCCGCATCCGCACATTGTACTCAATAGCCCACAAAATCAGCGAATCGACGCAGCTAAACGTTCGAATTGGCCAAGGAAAATCCATATCCTATTCAATAATTAGATAGTGATCGCACCTATTGATCATCGATATATGAATGACAGTTAAAAGAGCGACGTTTAAACTCACAGCGCTCGTTAGCGAAAGTCCTTTCAGGCTGCGTACACAGAAATTGATCTGACTTCCCGCAATGTTATTTTTAGGCCTACTGGACGAAAGTGTCGACATATAACAGCGAATTGTATAAACTTTTCGAACTATAAGAACAAAAACTCTCGTCAAACAATGTGATACGGTTCATTATATGAAATTGTGGAAGAGTAAAGTATGGGTGATCGATAAGGTTTGAGGTAGTAAGTCGAGGTAAGTTGGAGGTAATGACTTTATTTTGCGAGTTGGGTGGGGGTCGATACTGGCTGTCTGGTTAGCGCCGGGGTTGGTTCACAGGCTTCTCACCATGGCAACCCGGGTTCAATGCCCGTTCCCGGCAGCATGTGAGTTTGTTTGGTGGTCACCGTACAGGACACCTGGGGCTTCCTCACGGTTCTCCGGCATCCACCCCCTCCCCCCCCCCCCGTTCACGGCAAAAGACCGCAACGAAATTGAAATCTTTCATTAAAACCCAAGCTGGAAATAGCAGCTGTGATCCAAAATTCTTCCCAAAGTACGTGAGACAGGTAAGTTGATTAGGAAGGAGTGCTTGGGCCCACTCTGGGTCCTCACAAAATGCAGCCTCTGGTGCGGAAGGACCTCATACACACCGACATACGCACATCCTAGAGAGGTAGTTAGTTACCGATGGTGAATAGGATGGATGTGGTAATTAATTAAGTCGCGTTCTGAGAAAACTGGGCATAATGCATGTGCGTAAAGTGTCTTCCCAGGTTAGCCTGTGCAGTCCGCACAGGCTAATCAGGGACGACACTTTCCACCTTTATAAGATTTTTGCTAAGAAGAGACTTTATTTAAACGAAAAATGTCATAAAAGTGGAAAGTGTCGTCCCTGATGAGCCTATGCGGACTTCACAGGCTAATCTGGGACGACACTTTACGCACATGCATTATGCCCAGTTTTCTTAGAACGCGACTCAATTGACAATAGGTGGGCTGTAGGTCGTACTTAAGGATGAGTATAAGCTAGTGAGTAATGAAGTGAGAGATAGTGACTTATTCAGAAGAGAGAAGCACACATTGACAGTGCAGGTGTCAATAGGCAAGTTACTTTTCTTCTAGACCTGCAGGAACTCTTGACAAGTACATGGACTGTGCAGTAATACTAATTTCATATCTGTTTCACGCTATAATGAGCTTTTGTCTGGCCGAGTTCATAACTTTAATAATACGTACATTAAAGGCCCAGAAACATTGTTCAGTAATATCACGTCGCCGCAAAGAGTTAAATGGTTTTATGGATATTTAAAGTATCGATTGGTTTTATATTAAAATTTATCGATAGTGGTATTCAGTTCGTTGTAGAAAACGTATTTTGTTTTTAACTTTTCTTCCCAACATATCGATCTGTGGGTGTTGTTATGGAAGTAGTCTTACGGCCTTGTGTAAGTACAATTAGTATTTTAGTACAACTTAATATTGGTAATTATTATTAATATATTGTCACGACTTTCCGTCTGTATGTTCGATCGTTTTGTCCGTCTTTCCGTCGATATGTCCGTTTGTTTATGTCCGTCTTTGTTTCCGTCGATATATCCGTTCGTTTTTGTCCGTCTTTCCGTCGGTATGTTCGTTCATTTTTGTCCGTCGTTCCGTGGGTATGTTCGAGTTTTTGTCCGTCTTTCCGTCGGTATGTTCGTTCTTTTTTGTCCGCCGTTCCGTCGGTATGTGCGTTCATTTTCGGCCGTCTTTTAGTCGGTATGTTCGTTCATTTTTGTCCATCGTTCCGTCGGTATGTTCGTTCATTTTTGTCCGTCGTTCCGTCGGTATGCTTGGTCATTTTTGTACGTCGTTCCGTCGGCATGTTCGTTCGTTTTTGTCCGTCTTTCCGTCGGTATGTTCGTTCATTTGTGTTCGTCGTTCCGTCGGTATGTACGTTGATTTTTTCCGTCTTTCCGTCGGTAAGTTCGTTCATTATTGTCCGTCTTTCCGTCGGTATGTTCGTTCATTTTTGTCCGTCGTTCCGTCGGTATGTTCATTCATTTTTGTCCGTCTTTCCGTCTGTATGTTCGTTCACTTATGTGTATCATTCCGTCGGTATGTTCGTTCATTTTTGTCCGTCGTTCCGTCGGTATTTTCGTTCGTTTTTGTCCGTCTTTCCGTCGGTATTTTTGTTCGTTTTTGTCCGTCTTTCCGTCGGTACGTCCGTTTTTTTGTCCGTCTTTCCGTCGATATGTTCGTTCATTTTTGTCCGTCTTTCCGTCGGTATGTTTGTTCGTTTTTGTTTGTTCTTCCGTCGGTACGTCCGTTTTTTGTCTGTCTTTCCGTCGGTATGTTCGTTTATTTTTGTCCGTCTTTCCGTCTGTAAGTCCGTTTTTTTCCGTCCGTATAAGGTTAAAACAATGACACATTTCTTCCAAAATCAATCATTGTTCAAACAAAGCTTTGATACTTGCATGGATGGCGTCCTTGAACGCTATCAGCACACCCACCTCACCTGACCTCATTTTGGTATTGCCATTGACCTACTTTGTGGACTTTGTTTACTTGAGAAGGGCCGAATTCTATGTTAACCCAACTTTACGCGTTTCGTCTTAATAAAGTTAATATAAATACCGCTTTCTACATAAAGCTTTGATACCTGCATGGATATTATATCCAAACACTATCAAGACACCCATATACGGTGGCATAGAGGTGACATTCACTTCTCTTTTTTTTAAATTGCTCTCCTCTTTTTTCTATCTCGTGGCCACGAGTTAGCTATGTCGTAACATGTGTAAATATTCTGTACGCATATATATAGTTGGTCAAAGCAGGCAAGGCTCTGATATAACATAACATACTACTATTAGTACTACAATTACTGCTACTACTACTGCTGCTGTTGTTGTTGTTGCTGCTGTTACTATTACTACTACTACTACTACTACTACTACTACTACTACTACTACTACTACTACTACTACTACTACTACTACTACTACTACTACTACTACTACTACTACTACTACTACTACTACTACTACTACTACTACTACTACTTCTACTACTACTACTGCTGCTGCTGCTGCTACTACTACTACTGGCCACATAGCTAACTTGCAGCCACGAGATACAAAAAAGAGGAGAGCAATTTAAAAAAGAAAAGTGAATGTCACCTCTATGCCACCGTACCCATATGACATAACCTTTTTACCTTGCAGTTTACCTACTTTTTTACTTATTCAAATGGGCGCATGAATCACCACTAGGTGCATAGGCGTTCATTGAACGCAGGATCTTGCTTATTTTCTTGCAACAAGGGATGTAAATACATTTTGTTGACTGATATTTGAAGGGACATATTCAGGTTACCATTTCACATATTCAGTTGCTTTCTTATGTTTCTGGTTTGAAAACTTTCGTAAGTGTGGATAGACATTACGTGAATGTTATTGTTTCAACATTTATAGCTGAGATTTGTAAACATTTCGATTTGATATGGTTGAATAAAATAATGGCATTTATATATAGTGGTATCTGTTCTGTAAAAATGATGGATTGTAATATGAACATGCATACGTCTTTCATTTCATTACATGTACACATGGACATATGTTTTACATGACTTCAAACCGTCAGGAAAGCTCGCTTTATTGCATTAAACATGTAGGCCGTTGTTCAAAGACCTTCGAAAAAAATTATTTCGCGTATTATCGACACCTGTGCAAAAGCTACAATCTATAAACTAATTAATATCTATTTCCACGTTAAAATAAAAATGCCTGTCAACATTTTGTCAGTTCCCATGTAGAACGATGTGTTTAATACATACCGTCCTTTGTAAATATAATTTCATTTTAAATGAAAGATAAATGAATGGCTTATTGTAAGCAAGTTGGTGGGAAGCCAATCTTCATATAACTTTCAACCCGAAAGATAATCTCGTTCAACCAACCCTATTAAAACTAATCTTGAACTCGCAATGTTTAAATAAGACTTAGTGACCGATCGACTTAACAAAACTGTTTAAAGGTGCTGACTGTTAATGACCAAAAAACTACTGGACCAATCATTTCAACAAATTCATTGATTTTTATTCGAATCATAAATCGATACGATTTTTTCTCTGCTTCAACTGCAAACTTGCGCAACAGATCTACAATAGGGTAAATAATATTGTGATAGCATTTAGTTACAATATATCCGATACGCCGTACCTACATTTTGTCTAGAATAGCCATTGAATATCATTGTTAGATTGACGGAAATATGCATTACAATTATAACAAAGATATAAACTTTTTTTCATTAAAAACATTACAAAATACCGATCAACACACTATAAATAATTGCTAACAATATTGGTCTCAATCATTTGATATTTGTTGGTCTAGAAGCCCTATAAACATTGTGGCGTTAAGCACTAGTGGCATTTTGTTTGCACGTTCTATCAGCGCTTTTGAAGGCCATTATTCTCCTTGGGCTAATTGACTGTTTACATTTCAGCCACTTGAATCAGGCTGAAGATAACTTTTCAATAAAAAGCGATTAATTTTGCGGGCATTAGCACGGTGGAAATCTTAAGTGCTGATTTCGTGTTTTATGTGGCAAAGTAACGACATAGCGAGACATACCACATGAAGGCATGTTTTGCGGACGTATTCTGCAAAACCAATATTCCCACGTGCAAACATAGTAACACAGTATTGGGATTGTTTTTATACAAAATACATTCACTGTCAACCTGGTGATAACCTGGTGCTTTCAAATAAGTTCTGGACCCATTCTCTCCCTTCAGTGGCGTCTTCCGCATATATCATATTTGATCATAAAAATACTTATATATGTAATACGATGTTTCTTTTCTTTTTTTTTTGCTGACTAGTAGATATTTTTACCGTGATTTCTTGCGGTATTAGCAGAAAAATGTGCTAGCGCACAATTAAACCACTTAAAAAAATCGCTCTTTAAACTAGGTCTCAATAATTATCGCATGCTCCTAAAATTCATAAAAAATATTGGTTTAATTACACTTATAGATAGGATATGGTTTGCTTTTGATTGTTGATTTGAATTCACGAGTGATCTCGATCATCTTAAATTGTTAAAATTATGTGATGTGCAAAAAGGCTTGAATATGATTTTTTAAGGTCAATTGTCTTTTCCTGTTACGATTTAAACCGACAATTATAAGTCAATAGCAGGCTATTTGCTATTTAAAGTGCTGTATTTTTAACACGTCTATATCATATTTCCATAGCTGTGCCACTCATGTCTCTGTGTATTCATTACTCGTTCAATCTCTTTCCGCGTTCATAGTCATAATGTGTGTCTTGTTCTGTGAAAATTGGGCAAAATGCATGTGCGCACAGTGTCGTCCCAGATTAGCATGTGCAGTCCGCACAGACTAATTAGGGACGACACTGTCCGCCTAAATTGGATTTTTGCTAAAAAAATACTTCATTTAAACGAAATATGTCATAAAAGCGAAAGGCGTCGTCCCTGATTAGCCTATGCGGACTGCACAGGCTAATCTGGGACGACACTTTACGCAAATGCATTAAGCCCAGTTTTCTCAGACCACGACTTTTTTTCCTAATCTCGACTTTGTATCGCTTAGGAATTATGCCGTTATTGTTTTTTTCCAAACCAGTTAAATTTCACTACTTGACCACGTGTCATAAATCTAATTTAGTGTCCTACTTGCATATATTTAAACATACATGGAGAAAGTTCGTTTCAATGCAGTATTTCGGGAACATAGTAAAGGGGCCTTTTTACAGATTTTGGCATGCAATGAAAGTTGTCATTAAATGCTTTATATTGATAAATGTAAAGATTGTATCTAATAAGCTGCAGTAACAAATCAAGAATAAAATTTAAACAAAGAAAAAAAGTAAACCTCAACAGGGCTCGAACCACTGACACCTGGAGTCCGAGTAAAAATCTAACAATTTGACCACTCGGCCATCCGTGCTCATACAAAATATAACGCCAACAACAGAACTCTCCAAATTATTCAATCGTTTCGCGTGCACAACTCTTTATAATTTTCCGGGTTTTAAATCGTCAAAAGATGCATAGAATGGCTATTTCAGATCATGGTTACTGTTCAGTATTACTATTTCCTCACAAATATCATAACTTAAACAAAAATTTGCGAAACTGAAAGAACTTTTTTTTATTTTGTCAATTTACCAAAACGTGAAAAGGCCCCTTTAATATTAACCCATTTATGCCTAGCGTCTAGAAAAAAGGCCTTGGCAAACAGCGCAGACCCAGATGAGACGCCGCACAATGCGGCATCTCATCAGGGTCTGCGCTGTATGCTTAAAGGAATTTCTGTAAGAAATTTTCTAAATATATAAATATATATACCAGACATCCCTAATTTGGAAATAAATTGATCCAATTAGAAGAATGGAAGAGTCCACTAGGCATAAATGGGTTAATCAACAGAACTAAATATTGAGCATCCTTAACTAGGAGACACGTTCATGTTGTCAACTAGTTCTGACCAGGATATGTTTCATAAAGCCAAAAACGTATTGCCTATTTATTGTTAAAAAGCTTTTTGAATAAGATAATTAATAAATCGCTCGAAAAAAGGATACACGTGAAGTATTTACATTCGCAAGCTCGAACTCTAATATACAGGTGCATTTTCCGCATATATCATATTTGATCATAAAAATACTTATATATGTAATACGATGTTTCTTTTCTTTTTTTTTTTGCTGACTAGTAGATATTTTTAACGTGATTTCTTGCGGTATTAGCAGAAAAATGTGCTAGCGCACAATTAAACCACTTAAAAAAATCGCTCTTTAAACTAGGTCTCAATAATTATCGCATGCTCCTAAAATTCATAAAAAATATTGGTTTAATTACACTTATAGATAGGATATGGTTTGCTTTTGATTGTTGATTTGAATTCACGAGTGATCTCGATCATCTTAAATTGTTAAAATTATGTGATGTGCAAAAAGGCTTGAATATGATTTTTTAAGGTCAATTGTCTTTTCCTGTTACGATTTAAACCGACAATTATAAGTCAATAGCAGGCTATTTGCTATTTAAAGTGCTGTATTTTTAACACGTCTATATCATATTTCCATAGCTGTGCCACTCATGTCTCTGTGTATTCATTACTCGTTCAATCTCTTTCAGCGTTCATAGTCATAATGTGTGTCTTGTTCTGTGAAAATTGGGCAAAATGCATGTGCGCACAGTGTCGTCCCAGATTAGCATGTGCAGTCCGCACAGACTAATTAGGGACGACACTGTCCGCCTAAATTGGATTTTTGCTAAAAAAATACTTCATTTAAACGAAATATGTCATAAAAGCGAAAGGCGTCGTCCCTGATTAGCCTATGCGGACTGCACAGGCTAATCTGGGACGACACTTTACGCAAATGCATTAAGCCCAGTTTTCTCAGACCACGACTTTTTTTTCCTAATCTCGACTTTGTATCGCTTAGGAATTATGCCGTTATTGTTTTTTTCCAAACCAGTTAAATTTCACTACTTGACCACGTGTCATAAATCTAATTTAGTGTCCTACTTGCATATATTTAAACATACATGGAGAAAGTTCGTTTCAATGCAGTATTTCGGGAACATAGTAAAGGGGCCTTTTTACAGATTTTGGCATGCAATGAAAGTTGTCATTAAATGCTTTATATTGATAAATGTAAAGATTGTATCTAATAAGCTGCAGTAACAAATCAAGAATAAAATTTAAACAAAGAAAAAAAGTAAACCTCAACAGGGCTCGAACCACTGACACCTGGAGTCCGAGTAAAAATCTAACAATTTGACCACTCGGCCATCCGTGCTCATACAAAATATAACGCCAACAACAGAACTCTCCAAATTATTCAATCGTTTCGCGTGCACAACTCTTTATAATTTTCCGGGTTTTAAATCGTCAAAAGATGCATAGAATGGCTATTTCAGATCATGGTTACTGTTCAGTATTACTATTTCCTCACAAATATCATAACTTAAACAAAAATTTGCGAAACTGAAAGAACTTTTTTTTATTTTGTCAATTTACCAAAACGTGAAAAGGCCCCTTTAATATTAACCCATTTATGCCTAGCGTCTAGAAAAAAGGCCTTGGCAAACAGCGCAGACCCAGATGAGACGCCGCACAATGCGGCATCTCATCAGGGTCTGCGCTGTATGCTTAAAGGAATTTCTGTAAGAAATTTTCTAAATATATAAATATATATACCAGACATCCCTAATTTGGAAATAAATTGATCCAATTAGAAGAATGGAAGAGTCCACTAGGCATAAATGGGTTAATCAACAGAACTAAATATTGAGCATCCTTAACTAGGAGACACGTTCATGTTGTCAACTAGTTCTGACCAGGATATGTTTCATAAAGCCAAAAACGTATTGCCTATTTATTGTTAAAAAGCTTTTTGAATAAGATAATTAATAAATCGCTCGAAAAAAGGATACACGTGAAGTATTTACATTCGCAAGCTCGAACTCTAATATACAGGTGCATTTTCCGCATATATCATATTTGATCATAAAAATACTTATATATGTAATACGATGTTTCTTTTCTTTTTTTTTTGCTGACTAGTAGATATTTTTACCGTGATTTCTTGCGGTATTAGCAGAAAAATGTGCTAGCGCACAATTAAACCACTTAAAAAAATCGCTCTTTAAACTAGGTCTCAATAATTATCGCATGCTCCTAAAATTCATAAAAAATATTGGTTTAATTACACTTATAGATAGGATATGGTTTGCTTTTGATTGTTGATTTGAATTCACGAGTGATCTCGATCATCTTAAATTGTTAAAATTATGTGATGTGCAAAAAGGCTTGAATATGATTTTTTAAGGTCAATTGTCTTTTCCTGTTACGATTTAAACCGACAATTATAAGTCAATAGCAGGCTATTTGTTATTTAAAGTGCTGTATTTTTAACACGTCTATATCATATTTCCATAGCTGTGCCACTCATGTCTCTGTGTATTCATTACTCGTTCAATCTCTTTCAGCGTTCATAGTCATAATGTGTGTCTTGTTCTGTGAAAATTGGGCAAAATGCATGTGCGCACAGTGTCGTCCCAGATTAGCATGTGCAGTCCGCACAGACTAATTAGGGACGACACTGTCCGCCTAAATTGGATTTTTGCTAAAAAAATACTTCATTTAAACGAAATATGTCATAAAAGCGAAAGGCGTCGTCCCTGATTAGCCTATGCGGACTGCACAGGCTAATCTGGGACGACACTTTACGCAAATGCATTAAGCCCAGTTTTCTCAGACCACGACTTTTTTTTCCTAATCTCGACTTTGTATCGCTTAGGAATTATGCCGTTATTGTTTTTTTCCAAACCAGTTAAATTTCACTACTTGACCACGTGTCATAAATCTAATTTAGTGTCCTACTTGCATATATTTAAACATACATGGAGAAAGTTCGTTTCAATGCAGTATTTCGGGAACATAGTAAAGGGGCCTTTTTACAGATTTTGGCATGCAATGAAAGTTGTCATTAAATGCTTTATATTGATAAATGTAAAGATTGTATCTAATAAGCTGCAGTAACAAATCAAGAATAAAATTTAAACAAAGAAAAAAAGTAAACCTCAACAGGGCTCGAACCACTGACACCTGGAGTCCGAGTAAAAATCTAACAATTTGACCACTCGGCCATCCGTGCTCATACAAAATATAACGCCAACAACAGAACTCTCCAAATTATTCAATCGTTTCGCGTGCACAACTCTTTATAATTTTCCGGGTTTTAAATCGTCAAAAGATGCATAGAATGGCTATTTCAGATCATGGTTACTGTTCAGTATTACTATTTCCTCACAAATATCATAACTTAAACAAAAATTTGCGAAACTGAAAGAACTTTTTTTTATTTTGTCAATTTACCAAAACGTGAAAAGGCCCCTTTAATATTAACCCATTTATGCCTAGCGTCTAGAAAAAAGGCCTTGGCAAACAGCGCAGACCCAGATGAGACGCCGCACAATGCGGCATCTCATCAGGGTCTGCGCTGTATGCTTAAAGGAATTTCTGTAAGAAATTTTCTAAATATATAAATATATATACCAGACATCCCTAATTTGGAAATAAATTGATCCAATTAGAAGAATGGAAGAGTCCACTAGGCATAAATGGGTTAATCAACAGAACTAAATATTGAGCATCCTTAACTAGGAGACACGTTCATGTTGTCAACTAGTTCTGACCAGGATATGTTTCATAAAGCCAAAAACGTATTGCCTATTTATTGTTAAAAAGCTTTTTGAATAAGATAATTAATAAATCGCTCGAAAAAAGGATACACGTGAAGTATTTACATTCGCAAGCTCGAACTCTAATATACAGGTGCATTTATCAAGAGTTAAACGGACCCACATGTGGTTAAATACACACGACCTTCTGAATTGAAATCATTTGTTCGATAAAACTTTGGTTTGGATTTAAAAGCAGTTCACGCTATATAAATAAAATCGACTTTTACAACGTAATAATATTTGTTCTAATCGCATAATCTTGACTTCCCTTGAGAAGGCAATTTGCGAGATATCCGAGTTTTGCGTAATCCATATATCTCCTGAATAGGCTACTGCATTGGATTTAGAGTTCTGTGCAGAAATAACTTCCTTAACTTAATTCGAATAAACTCCAACGTGGTATAATACAACTTTGCTAATGAACCAAACATGATATTAATGTTTGTAAAAGGAACATTGAAAATGCGATAAAATTTTGCTGTCATAAAATATAAGTGCAAGAATATTTAAACCAACACTCAAATCGTCGTTAGAAATTGAAAATACCCTTAAATAACATTGTTGTCAATCAAAATCTGAGCTGATTTCAAGTTTTAAACAATAACATAAAACATATAGACCGTGCTCTGTGAAAAGAGGGTTTAATGTATGTGCGTAAAGTGTCGTCCCAGATTGGCCTGTGCAGTCCGCACAGGCTAATCAAGGACTACACTTTAGAATTGAATAGCATTTTTCTGCATTTCATCGGTCTATTAACTGTATGGAAAATTACGCCTAATATGCATAAACACCGACGGCGTTTATGCATAAATTAGGTGTATTTTTCCCGACAGTTCATACACCGATACGGCGTTTATGCAAATTATGCGTAATTTTCCCGACAGTTAATACACCGATGAAATGCAGAAAAATGCTATTCAATTCTTATAATTACAACACAAAATGATATCAAAGCTGAAATTCTATCGTGGTTATGGTCATAAAAGTCCTTTTAAATCTAGCGTATGAATCTATTTTCAGTTTCGGTTTCATCTCCGTCAAACGGGTATATCGTTGAAGTTCAAGCAAAAAATATAACGTCATTTCGCTATTGACCAATAAAAAACAACGCCATTAAGTTTCGCGCAAAACATAACACCATTTTTGGCAACTTGTTTATGACCAGAAAGTAGAGCTATGAATATTCATGTTTAAAAATGCATGCGTTCATCGGAAAATGAAAAACCGGCCACGTGAACAAATGATCTAATCAGAATGCAGCATTCATATGAAAGTGACAGAAGTTGTAATTATTTTTCGCATAAAGCGGATTTTTGCTAACGAAAAAAAATTCTTAAAAGCGGAAAGTGTCATCCCTGATTAGCCTGTGAGTACTGCACAGGCTAATCTGGGACGATACTTTACGCATATGCACTAAACCCCTTTTTTTACAGAGCACGGTCCATATTATCCTTTTATGATTTCATTACATATTTCTTACTACCAAAAAGTACGTAAAATTTTGTAAATAAGATTAATACACTCCATAAACATGTACAAGAACAAAACAAAACGTGCCTTTTCGTTTCAAACTTATTCTAAATGTAAGCATGTGTCATAAAATCCGCATTCAGCTGACTATAATATGCATTTATTCCTCTCAGAGTTTATATAATTTACATATTAAATAACTCAGTTAAAGCCGGTGTCACTACAGTAAGCATTTAAATTAACGGTTTTATTTCGCGTTTAAGTATAGACCAACTTGAAGCTATTCAAATATTTAATCACTTTTAAAAGAAATGAGAATCAATACGGTTTGAAAGGTTGTTATTAATAATGTGTAGACAACGCCATTAAAGGATTTGCATAAAGTAAGAGGCTCAGAAGACAGACTATTATAGCATGAGTGGGTACAAAAATTGAATAAACATACGTAATAATAACAATTATAAAATGATAATTATAATTTTATGATTATTATGATTATTATGATTATTATGATTATGATGATGATGATGATGATGATGATGATGATGATGATGATGATATGATGTGATGATGATGATTGAGTGAAGATGATTGATGATGATGATTATTATTATTATTAATATTATAATTATTATTATTATAATAATTATTATTATAAATATAACAATAATTCTTCTTATTCTTCTTCTTCTTCTTCTTCTTCTTTTTCTTCTTCTTCTTCTTCTTCTTCTTCTTCTTCTTCTTCTTCTTCTTATTATTTATATTACATTTATTATTATTATTAATATATTATTATTATATTATTATTATTATTATTATTATTATATGCAGACTAAGATTTAAAGTCTTAAAAAACACATTTCATCTGTTTTTGAAGGATAACTCCAAACCGTAAGAACTTAAGGTTTATGTATGCAAACTTCAAAAAGGGGGATTTCTTTATGTCCCAACATATTAACAATAATCCTTAAACCGATTTTGTTTATTGCGGTCAATTGAGTGTTAGTGATTAAGCGTTTGTGTATTCAGTAGTGTTTATGCAAAAACAAATTTATTTAACCCATTTATGCCTAGCGTCTAGAAAAAAGGCCTTGGCAAACAACGTAGACCCAGATGAGACGCCGCATGATGCGGCGTCTCATCAGGGTCTGCGCTGTTTGCTTAAAGGAATTTCTGTAAAATATATTCTAAATATAGAAATACATATACTAGACATCCCTAATTTTGGAAATAAATTGATCCAATTTAGAAGGATGGGAGAGTCCACTACGCATAAATGGGTTAATGTTTTACAGTTTTGTAAAAACAAGTCGCATTCGAACACACATTCATATTTTTTTTAATTTGTTTCGGTTAGAATACCAGAACTTGAGAGATGAAGCTCATTTGAGCATATATATTTAAATCAATAAGGGAGATTAGTGGACATATATTGTTCATTTTAACATTTATATTTTCCAGATAGCTGGGGTATATCGATATAAGCCGGATTTAAAACGAGTGCGCATGGATTGTGAAGTTTGACAAACATCTAGAAGCTAATACTAATGTGCCGGACATAGATTAAAATCGTGGGAAAGATTGCAGGACAGATTTGCGCGTTTAAATTGCTAACCGTTCGTTTACCACGTACGGAATGACACAATGACTACAAGAATTTCTGTAATTTAAAATACAGAAAACTTAACACTTTGATTGTGCGTTGACATTCAAAGAATTTATGGATATATTAAATTCAGTTTGACAACTTAAGATTTATGCATTGATCGGTTGAAATCCTTGGATTTTAGATATTAATTCTTCATCGCAAAATTGGTATCGAATCTTGTGTAATTCTATTGAGGTCACGTGTAAGAGACATACCCGAAATAATCCTTTTTGAATTCCTAGATTTTTAAAGTCAATTGTTAAGCATACAGATACCTCGGGCCATTGAAAGCGCGGGGTTGTTTGGTTAGTGCAAACGAACGATATTGAATGTCGACGGAACTCTATCTCGTAAGGAACAATAATATTTCTTTGGCGAGTCGAGTGACAATTTTTAGTTTTCACTATTTAATGAAGAAAAATCTTTTAATTATGTGATAAATGGAATTGAAATTGAGCGATGAAAGCTCCACCTGAAGTTTAAAATGCTTTCTCAATATTGAAAAGGATTCAGAAAAATGCAGCAACTTACTATATTATAACGTCCACATTAAATGGTGTAAACATTGAAACATCCATTAGTAAATGAAATGCTGAAAGAAATCTGTAATTGTTCAGAGGGATAGACTGACGAAGAGGTAAATTAAGACATAACAATGGAGTCAGAAAGCGACAATGGAATCGGTGAAAGAGCAATTGACGACGAATCAATGGAAGATGTAGATGCATTAGCGGACAAAGAAGTGGCTGATGTATTCAAGAATGCTGACGATAGTGAAAACAATGACGCTCACTTTGTTCATAGAGGACAGGAGAGTCCCGAAAACTGTCAGTGTGACTCCAGCGGAAAGAGACGCCCGGTATTGTCAACTTCCCAGTATGTTGTGATCGATAAATATTCATCCGTATTGGCGGAGACGGTAATACACGAAGCTATCCTTATCAACGAGATATACGACCGTGACAAGATGAACGTTGACGTCTTTAAACTGAAAAATGCCACCGTACGCCGGGGACACACTTACGGTCGCACGGGGGATCGGGGCGGGGAAGCCTGTTCACCGGGGTACGACCAGTACATCATCGAGCGGTTTCTTCACTCCCATGGAGACCCCGTGGACGGCGTCGACGAAGCCGAGTTTGACGGCAAAGATGAGCTCTACCGGGAAACCTCCTATCCGGGCCTAGACAATTCCGACGCGTACATACAGAACGAGGCCTCTAGGAGTGTTACAGGTAGGCAAATAGAACATGTATAATAAATCAGATTAAGATCGAATTTTAATGGTATGTTTCGCATGAGACACAATTCGATGGAAAAATCATTCCCGTATTGACCAGAGCTCTAACAGAAGTGAAAGTATACTAGCAATTTATTTAGGGCAACTGTTAATATGGGCCACCAAACGCACTGTAATAAAATTACCCTTATTCAGTGTGATCAGAGGTCTATAAGTACTTCCAGTAGACAGCAATAGGATTGATAAAGAGCTTGTTCTCGTACGTTACAGAAATACATAAACAAATATTTCGATGAAATGGCTTTTTATAACAGTTAATTAATTTAGATACCTTCAATCTTCGATGAAGAATCTTACTTCAAATTTACAATACGGTACGTATTTATACAAGAAATACCGGTAACCTACTTTGATTCTTTGTGTTAATGCTCGCTGAATCTTTTGGAATATTTTATTAAATAAATATGGGCGTTTGTTAAAATGTGTAAATGTTCAGAAGTATAAAAATGTGCGTTCTCATTCAGTTTGACACACATTTTTAAAGATTCCATGTATTTTAGCCTTTAAAACAAGGCGTTTTAGAAGACTGCTAAGCTTTCTTCAAATATTTGGGATTTTTTTTTATCTCACCCAGCAGGGTTGTGATTTAAAGCATTCAAATAATCCAACCGATTCAAAACCCAAGTCTCGAAAAATCAAGTACTCTGCAAATACAGATATTAATGGATCAGTAAATTGAACGAAATGCAAACAAATGTGTTTTGTATTTCCTTGTATGAACTATTGACGTTGTATTTAATGTGTTAACTTCTGAAAATCAAACCATTGAAGTTGGATTGGAGATTTACAGCGTGATAAAACGCCTGTTTGAAATTATCCTGGCAAAAATAGAATCTGGTTTATGCCATATAAGCTAAGTAAACGAAGTTTTAGCAAAAAATCTAACTACAATTAGCACAGTAGGTAATGTATCACGCAATAAAACATTGAGGCAATAACAACAATATCATCATCGGCAGCATTAACCCATTTATGCCTAGCGTCTAGAAAAAGGCCTTGTCAAACAGCGTAGACCCAGATGAGACGCCGCATGATGCTGCGTCTCATCAGGGTCTGCGCTGTTTGCTTAAAGGAATTTCTGTAAGAAATATTCTAAATATAGAAATAAATATACTAGACATCCCTAAGTTTGGAAAGTTTGGAAATTGATCCAATTTTGAAGGATGGGAGAGTCCAGTAGGCTTAAATGAGTTAACAGCAGCAACAATAATACAAATGACTTGTCATGATGAAGAAACAATGATACATGCATTGATGATAATAACTAGCACGTAGGTGCTAGTGGTGTCATTTGACTTTAATTAAACGTTGGGTGGTGAAAATTACTACAAATAGTAGTAGCAGTAGTTGTAGTAGTGTTCGCAGTTGTAGAAGTATATGAAGTAGTAGGTGTATTAGTAGGTGTAGTTGTTGTTGTGGCAGTAATATTATTAGTAGTTGCTGTAGCATTAATTGTTGTTGTGCTACTAGAACTACAAGTTGTAATTTAAATAGCAGCAACAGAAGTAGTAGTCAATTACAAAAAAACAATAATAACACTTGTATTTTAATATTACATATCTTTCAAATACATGCGTTATATAACACACTTCACTCGACACAGATGAAGCGGACCAGTCCAGCGACAAGAACAACAACCGACTCCCTGTGCCGGTAATCGACCCGTTCTCCGAGACGCTGCAGACCATCCACGAGGACACAATTCTCGTCATTGATGACGACATAGCGGCAGATGACAGCGCTTCTAACGCCCGCCAGCACGTGACGTCATTAAACCGCCACGTGACGGAACCCAACCAAGCAGCTAACCAACGGGAATCGGACGTTGGCAGTAGGGATAACACTGAGGTAATTTTAAGCAATATGGTTTTTAGAATGTCCGCACAAACCACCGTGAATTAGTACCGTTAACCCATTTAAGCCTAGTGGACTCTCCCATCCTTCAAACTTGGATCAATTTATTTCCAAAATTAGGGATGTCTAGTATGTTTATTTCTATATTTAGAATATTTCTTACAGAAATTCCTTTAAGCAACAGCGCAGACCCTGATGAGACGCCGCATCATGCGGCGTCTCATCTGGGTCTACGCTGTTTGACAAGGCCTTTTTTCTAGACGCTAGGCATAAATGGGTTAAAGATCGATCTTAATGAAACTACGCGTTTACTATGCAAGCTACCAGTCACTGTATCCCTGGGTTTTCTGTAAAAGATCTCTTCGTTCAAATACATATTTGTTCTGAAGATAAAAGAACAGTTGCGCTTATTATTCTCTTTCTTTTTGCGCCGTTTTCAAATAGACATATTACGCTTTCCGGGGTTCGATTTTTTTTGCGCGCGCTCCGGACAGTTGAGGGAGTTGTGAAATTACTATGAAATTCTAAGAAATACACACTAAAGTTTTCTTGTTTGTTTAGCAACGATGAGCCAGCCTAGTTTACTTTCTGAACAGCAGAATAAACAAATGGTGTTATGATCAGATTTTGCACAAACGTCGCGTTGTTATATTTTATATACAGCTGTTGTTATCGTTCAATGTCCTTCCTGAAGCATCGCGTGAGGAAATCAATCTGTTCACCACATATTGAAAATTTAGATTCAGAAGCTAAACACAAACCTTTTTTTGTGTGTGTGTGACAATTCATGTGCGAACAAGTAGATAAAACAATATATTCTCATTACTGTGTACAATATTTTCAAATCGCATGATTAAATTGCGAATGAATGTAACTCATTAAATGTAAATGCATGATTAATAATTTGCAATCAAGATTTTAGTTTGTTTTGTTCAGAATATATATAACATTTTTGTTTACGCTCCTTTGCGTGCAGCCATTGTTTATTGTGGGAAAATGAGCTTATCATGTACATTTACTTGTTCAGCACTCAATCAAGATGATAAATTAAAACAATATTTCCATATTCGTTGCCAATAATGTGTTAAATTTAAATCTTTTGTCGATACATTTATGATGTGCGCGATAAGAAATTAAGATCTTTCTAAACAAAAGCCTTCGTCATTCTTGTAGGCGGTTGTTTGTTTACTTATCATATTTTGTATCCTATCATTTTGCTGGTTCAATTACTCGGTATAGATTACTGTCAACTATCAATCAGTCGAGTGCCAGCAGGGTCTACAACTCTTTTGTTTAATGTGTGTCATGAGGAATTCGTTATTAACAGACTTTATAAACATTTCTAGTGTGCTAACATGTTAAATTAAACTACATATGGTAATAATGATCAAGAGATGAGGTTGCTTGCATGCGATCGGTCTTCTGATGTAAATACTGTTTTATGTATAATGGATATATTAACTTATAGCACGTTGTGTTACTTACAGATGGAATAATGCTCCAACATTACACTGTATACAGAGTGCTGAAAAGCTTTACTGAGTGGGCGTTCTAGAATGATTTAAAACATGCGCTTGTAATCCTTACCATGACTACCATAATACAGCTTCGAGGTGTCGCGATTATTCACACGCGACGTTCCAAACGTGCAGTAATATTATGACTAATGAACATTGTCTCACCACCTTAAGCCATTAATCGGATATAATTAATAACGATAAATTAATGGTATTAAAATCCTTGTTGCGAAACCGACACTTTGACTTAAACCCTTGTTCACCTAGTGTACTAGTGAAACAATGCCAACATTCAGGATTACTGCCCTAGAGAAAGAGATTCTGATTCAATCGTGTGAACTACCTATCAGGTTCAAAAAGATTGCACTTAGATTATGAATTACAACAGGCATGTTGTATACTGCATGTGTATATACACATATAAAGGGTGAACGAATATTGGATCTGCACAATGGCACTGTGTCTATTTACGCCACGAGAAAACGATCCTAATATACTCAAGTACAACTTATTTTGTCAGGATGTATTTTGCGAGCGATCCCCTGCATTGCATGGTAGTTGCTTATATAAGTGAAGATGGTATTTCTCACAGATTTTTAAAACATGTAAAAACTATTTAAGTCAAATTGTTAAAATAATATTGTTATTTAAATTTTAATTAGCCCTTTATAAGAATATGTATTTGTGGAATTAAGTAGACTGGAGAGAGTTGGTTAAAATTAAATCTTTATAAGAGATGTATTTGATATTAAATGTTGTGAAAATTGCTAATGATTGCTATTAACTCGTAATAAATCAGGACTTTGCAAAGATTGACAGCATCGGCGCTACTTCTCTGCGAAAAGATGACCATGGGGACTACGAAACAGAAGAGGAAATCGACACAGGATGCGCAGAAGACGAGCGCGCATCAACAATAAACACAGGGGAGAGAGTAGAAGACTTCGAACACAATGACGAGGATTTTGTTGATGATGAGACAGAATTAACTACAGAAGATGAAGACGATGATGAACCGGATTGCTGCGAAATGACATTTAAGGAGAAAACGGTAGTTACACGCGATCATCTATCAATTATGGACATCCATCTTATCACAGGGATTTACAATACAGTCCATATAAATTGTTAGAATAATACCGTCTTAACCCATTTATGCCTAGTGGACTCTCCCATCCTTCTAAATGGGATCAATTTATTTCCAGAATAAGGGATGTCTGGTATATGTATTTCTATATTTAGAATATTTCTTACAGAAATTCCTTTAAGCAAAAAGCGTAGACCCAGATGAGACGCCGCATGATGCGGCGTCTCATCTGGGTCTACGCTGTTTGCCAAGGCCTTTTTTCTAGACGCTAGGCATAAGTGGGTTAAATATCACAAAACTTCAATTAGCACTACCACAATCAACATAAATTTCAACATGTATAAATGTTTATAAGTCGATAATAATAAGCAAAATGATTTTTTGCAATTCATACATTATTTAAAGCATTCAATATTAAAACTTGACCAGAATAATACAGTTCGGTAATTTTAATATCGAGGTCAAGAAAACATAGACCAGGTTCTGTCATATTCTTATGCACGGATTTTATTAATATATATTTTTTAAATACATCTTTTGTTACACTGTTTTTACAGGCAATAGTGCAAGCGGTTCGAGAAGGCGACGTGGATTTACTTGAAACTCTTTTGGAGAAAAAGAACGCCGATATTAACATGACATGGGTGAGTATTACCGCCCCGACAATTTCTTTTCCGATAGCTCATGTTTTACGTGAATAAACTTCGATTTTTCGCATTCTTCTTATGTAAAGTTGTAAAGTTTTAAGCTATAAAGACAAACCATGTTTGTAATTTGCACATACTGTTCGTGATCATACAAGGGGGCTAATTCGTACAGTTTTGGGTCATACTGAAGTTATATGTCTTGCATATTAGTATACAGACCATAACAAGTTGTTATAAGTATAATAATGATGCATATTTATTTTAGTGTGTCTGTGATACTAGGTTAATATAACTCATACACACCATATCCATTATGGCAAGTTTACGAGAAAACCCCCCATATATTTACAATACTAATAAATTTACGCAACTTTATTGAAGGTACGTCTTTTTGAAATGTACATACATAACATTGTGAATCAGTAAAAAATGTATTCGTGAACATGTTATTGTAGTACGGTGAAAATCTGTTGATGGTGGCAATACGTTCACGGCAAGTCGAGGTTGGAAGGTTTCTCGTCGACAACGGAGTGGACCGCTTTTATATGCACAAATTGGTGGTGAGTATTGCGCATTGTGCTATATATAGATAAGCCTCGCAATGCAATAAAACGTCGTTTAATGCATGTGCACAAGGTCTGCACAGGCATTTCAGGGACGACACTTTTCGCCTAAGCTGGATTTTTGCTAAGAAGAGACATCCTTTAAACGAACAAAAAACCATATAAGCGGAAATGTTCATCCCTGACTAGCCTGTGTTGACTCAAGAGGCTAATCTGGGACGACGCCTGGTTTTTTCCAGAGCGTGACTCTTATATATTTAATTTTATTATGTGTTTTCACTAATTTGCATGTCTGTAGTTTGTTTTCATTTTCACTGTTTTTTTTTTCGTTAAATGCGGCAAGGCTAGTGTACTATAACTATTTGATTGTATGTCAAATTACCTACATTTAACAATGCCATCAAAATTCACAATGGAAGAGATACAACGGAAACAAACATACAGTTGTTATTGTATCGTATTATCTTATTTGCTTTCCGACGAAGCCCGTTCAAGTGCGCTTAATACTATTCCGTTTTTTCAGCGAAACAATATTCTGAGGATAAAATAAGTTTTAACACACATATGTTGATGAAACGGATCACATACATGTGCCTACCTATTTTTCAGGATGTCAACCCAAATGACGGTATCAGCATGCACACGGTGGATGCACGTCAAATGGCGTACGACACAGAACTGCACGAAATAGTGGAATACCTCGACTACAAGTCCAACTGCCTGTTTCCATTTATAAACCGAAAATTAATGACTTTCGCCTACGTCAGCCTATAACGCCTTTCGAGCCACCTTCACTGGATGAAGCGTTTCCGGAAATGACGTTTATTGAGCCGGAACAGATCTTGGAGATTATCGCTGATGAGCGAAAACGACGACGCCTTGAGCGAATCGCACACGACCTAGAGCTCGCTGAAATGCGCATCAAAGCGAGGAGGAATCGAGAAACAAGCGCCGGAAGTGGTCACAAACATTTTTCTGATAGCGATGAGTTAAGCCAGATTTTCGGACCGGACGAAGGATACGAGACGATGTCGCCATTCTCACCGCTCATCAAGCACGATTATCACATACCAGATATGAAGCAACACGTTAGCATCCGCGGGACAAAGTCGTCCCACATGGTCCGGCAGTTCAACCAACTGAAGGCGGAACGGTTGAGAGAACTCAGCAGCGATTCAAAGCGAATCAATAGCCCAACGAAAACATATTCTGGGTTAATACAGCCTCCGTTGGTTTTGAAAAGCGCGCGCGGACGAGGTCGATTTCAACACCCTCATTCCGCGCCACAGATGCGCACGCACTCATCATCGTTCTCATTATCAAATTCTCTATCAGAACATTCGACCACCCGAGGTCTTCCTTTCATCAACAGCGAAGAGAGGAAGTCGACTTTCGCGGACTTAAAACGAAGTCCAAATGCTAAAATTCGGGCGCAAAGTGCGCATAGCAACATATCTCCTTATTCGCACGTGGCAAAAACTACTGATGGAATCTCGTCTATTCAGTCCCTTGTCGAGCGCAACCTCGCGGTCCTCGTCGTCCCATCTACCACACATACGCCAGACAAACAACGCCAACAACGCTATAAACCTTACAAAGACCAAAATTAACTACATCTATGCCGATAGAAGTTCCGCAAGAGTCCCCGGAGCGGCTATTAACGGCATGTCAGCGTCGGATTATTACCGCGGAGAAAAATTCGTTGCTGAAAGTCGACGCCCATGTCCTACGGTGACATTTCAATTTAAATGCATCGACACGTCTGGTGCTAAAGCCTTCTGGAGACCGTTGATTTGCAGATCCACTTAAAAGTAGGCGGTTCTTATGATGCGTAAAACGTGTAACTAGGTGCTCGCGGTGCTTTTTACGGTTGACACAATTTTAGCACACGTAGGGGAATCGGTGAAGAGCAATTATTAGCAAAACGAATAATAAATGACTTATAATATTTGTTTGCAGAAATCTGATTTGATATTGATCTTAAAAATAACTTGACGTTTTATATGAAACAATTTTAAAGAATTGCGATAATGAATTGTTCAACGAATTTCACGTAATGCATTCATTTTGTAATTTCTGCCATGAATATCGCTATGTTACATGTGTTCATTGTTTTAAGATATTTATGTTATTTATTCACATGTTACAGACGTGTTCAAATTTTTCTAGTGATCAAATAGTTATACAGAAAATGTCGTTGCATGAAGTTTAAACGAAATATAATGTTACAGTAAAGTCACAAAACAATTTTTACCAGACTAATATAGACTGATCAAGACTATGTATTATCC
Organism: Dreissena polymorpha; assembly: GCF_020536995.1. Lineage (NCBI taxonomy): Eukaryota > Metazoa > Mollusca > Bivalvia > Myida > Dreissenidae > Dreissena > Dreissena polymorpha. Next base: position 103,806,185 of record NC_068355.1, on the reverse strand, counting down.
AAGTTCAGTTTCATGTCCATCAAAACGGACCTCTAAACGTTTTGCTCAGGGCAAAAGAGGAGTTCATTTTTATGCAAGTATTCAGACCAAGATTCGATTCCAGTTGTGTGGCAGTTGGCGTCTGGTCAGCTTTGGTTAATGTACTGACACCTTCGTTTTCATTTGATACGTTGTCTACTTTCACTACATACATAGCATAATAAAAAATACAAGTCGAGGATTCTGCACGGTTTGCTTGCAAAGCTTTTGAATAGATTTAATCTTAGACGCATCGAGACATATTTAGCTTGATAATAATTCAGGCTTCATCGCGGGATTATACAAACATTCTTCATTCGAGATAGCGCAGCACATGTGACTTGTTTAGTATAAAATACGGATCTATATTATATAATGAATTCGTGCTTTAATTGCTTCATTTGTACGCATTTCTGTGATAAACATATGTATGAAATTACATTGTTAAACAAAGTTCGTTCGTTTTTTGGTTGGTCGTACATAAATCATGTTACGTATTGATGTATACTACTTTATCGTTTATTGTTATATGTGTAAAACACTACATTGAAGCTTTCCAGATTACATCCCGTGTTGGTTTTGTTCTTCTTTTAGTGACCGAAATTGACAGGGAATCTGCTTCAGTCGATTTGTTTGCGATAAAGCGAAATCTGCTATTTTATGAGCCGCTTTCTGTGCAATCTGTGCTTAATGCATTTGCGTAAAGTGTCGTCCTATAGTGACCTGGGTAGTCACTTTATTCACATGCATTAAGCCCAGTTTTCCAGAACGAAGCTATAATTATTATTTGCTATTTTGGTGATATAGTCCTTATCGCATTTTATTCAATATGCTTTTTTATACTGCTTGGAAATTGTTTAATGTCGGACATACACCTTAGCGAATATTGACTTACATGGTGCAGTATCGGAAGTAAACAACTTAGTGGTTCAACAATGTCGGACGTAAACCACGGTGTGTGTATGTTGGGCGTACACATCGATGTGATGTTGCAATTGAGGAGGTAATTCACCTGTTGATTAAGCAACTAAGGTCGGGTCGTGAACCACTGTGTGAAAATGCAATGTCGAACGTAAGCCACGGTAAACTCCGGTGTAATTATGTTATGGCAGACATAAACCCCGGTGTAATTATGTTATGGCGGAAATAAACCACGGTGTAAGAATGTAATGGCGTACATAAACCCGGTGTAATAAATGTTATGGCGGACATAAACCACGGTGTACTTATGTTATGGCGGACATAAACCACGGTGTTAGTATGTTATGGCGGACATAAACCACTGTGTAAGTATGTTATGGCGGACATAAACCACGGTGTTAGTATGTTATGTCGGACATAAACCACGGTGTAATTATGTTATGGTGTACATAAACCACGGTGTAAGTATGTTATGGCGGGACATAAACCCCGGTGTAATAATGTTATGGCGGACATAAACCACGGTGTTAGTATGTTATGGCGGACATAAACCACGGTGTTAGTATGTTATGGCGGACAAAAACAACGGTGTAATTATGTTATGGGCGGATATAAACCACGGTGTAAGAAAGTTATGGCGGACATAAACCCCGGTGTAATTATGTTATTGCGGACATAAACCACGGTGTTATTATGCAGTATCGGACTCAAACCACTTGTTGATATTAATATAATTTCTATCGGACTTAACAACCGCGTAATTATACAATGTCAAACGTAAACCACGGTGTGATTATAAAATGTCGAACGTAAACCACGGTATGATTATTACAATGTCGAACGTAAACCACGGTATGATTATACAATGTCGTGCGTTAACCACGGTGTGATTATACAATGTCGAACGTAAACCACGATGTGATTATACAATGTCGAACGTAAACCACGGTAAAATTACGCAATGTCGAACATAAACCACGGAATTATTATGCAAGGTCATATGTTAACAACTGAATCATTACGCAATATAGGTGATCCACCGTGTGAAATGCAATCTTAAACGTTACCTGTATGCGAGGGCGAGTATGAAATATGTAACGTAAAACACGTGTAATTATGCAATGTCGACGTGAATAACTGAGTGACTATGAAATGTAAAACGGTGTGATTTTACAATGTCACAGGTAAACCAGTCCTGTGAATATGCAATGTCGAACTTAGCCGTGATGAGATCATCAATGTCGAAACGTGACTACGGTGGTTAATATGCACGGTAAGAGGTACATCACTGTGTATTTATCCACTGTTGGACGTAAACAAATGTGAGACTATGCAAAGTCGAAGGCAAAACCACAGTGATATTTTACCATTTGCTGGTAACCCCCTTGTGAATAGGCAACGCTCGAACGTAAACCGCTGTGTGAATATGCGACCGTCGAACGTAAAACTAGCGTGTCGTGAATATGCTGCGTCCGATACGTTAACCACGCCGTAATTATGCGACGTCCAACGTAAACCACTGTTTGAATATGCGACGTCGAACGTAAACCACTGTGTGAATATGCGACGTCGAACTTAAACCACTGTGTGAATATGTGACGTCGAACGTAAACAACTGTGCGAATGTGCGACGTCGAACGTAAACCACTGTGTGAATATGTGTCGAACGTAAACCAAGGTGCGAATATGCGACGTCGAACGTAAACCACTGTGTGAATATGCGACGTCGGACGTAAACCACTGTGTAAATATGCGACGTCGAACGCAATCCACTGTGTAAAAATGCGACGTCGAACGTAAACCACTGTGCGAATATGCGACGTCGTAGGTAAAACACTGTGTGAATATGCGACGTCGGACGTAAACCACTGTGTGGATATGCGACGTCGAACGTAATCCACTGTGTGAATATACGACGTCGAACGTAAACCACTGCGTGAATATGCGACGTCCAACGTAAACCACTGTTTGAATATGCGACGTCGAACGTAAACCACTGTGTGAATATGCGACGTCGAACGTAAACCAAGGTGCGAATTGCGACGCCCAATGTAAACCAAGGTGCGAATATGCGACGTCGAACGTAAACCACTGTGTAAATATGCGACGTCGGACGTAAACCACTGTGTGATGATGCAATTTTCAAAATAAACTAAAGTGTGACTACGCAATGTCGGACGTAAACCACGGTGTTGATATGCAATGTCAGAAGAAAACAACTGTATAGCTGACCAAATTGTCTTTTATAATTTCTTGTTCACTGACGAACATTCGTCATGGATGGCTATATTGCAAGCATATTAAGGGACGTAACTCGTGTATTTTATTTCACGGGAAAGTAACTAGTTTGGAAATCATATTTTGACTCCATATTACATACTTGTAATTCTCACTAAAAAATGTGTGCATCTAAATGCATCGATTGCATCAGGCTTTTCTGTCACATGACATATACGAGTAGTCCCGTTAATTGGATAGTGCAAGCCACAGAATAAACCTAGTTCAGAGAAACCCCTGGTGTTTCAGTGCGCGGTGTGGAACGCTTACTGCATCTCTGTTTAAACGCCTTTATGCGATAGATCATTTGGATTCAGCGGAGGTTAAACCGTCTTAAGTCTTAACCTAAATGCAGTGTCTTATCACTTGAAAACAGGTCCGCTGCGGATAGTTTACGATTACGAACTATGCTTTGAAACTGATAATTCTCAAGCGACATTGTTGCGAGTCCTCATGCGGAAGTGACGTAATGTCGCGACCGTAGAGCAGATTCAAAGGTGTCAACGGCGCGGAATAATTGACTTTGGATGAAGTGAATGGCAATGGACGATCGTTATTGACTTTTTTGCCAAGAAATTAGTTCATTTAATTTAGATTTGTTTGTGTGTGTATAATCGAGAATTCACGCATTTGATTAGACTTGTGACTGCACACCTTTTGGCATTGGTACAGAGTTAGTTACCAATGCATGAAGTTAAAAGAGTAACAATATTAGTTGACCAATGTTTTTTATGCGTTATCTTCATTATTCGCGGTCATTTGCGTCAATAGCGGTCACGGCTAGAAATTTGACGAATTTGGCAAATGTAAGGAGCTATAGCTCTCACAAATCCGTGCTGCGTCTATGAACATGTAGTTATTTCAGATATTATATCATCAAATACCGCTGCTCTCCATGGGATCACCAAAGCCATAGAAAATAAGTGCTTTCTGTACAATGATTTAATAACGAATGTATATACAAATAAGAAATATAGTTTAAAAAGGGAAATCAGTATTGAAATGGCATTTCCCAAAAATTACACACACAACATGCACATATATTAATGGGGTCAGTTAAGGAAACCACTAGCTCGGCATCGGTATGCTCTGTAACAAAATAGGCAACATGACAATTCGTTCGCATCCTCCTCCTGAGCACATTTAATCGTCCAAGTCCTGATACGAGCGTATATAAAGATACTTTACCACACTATTTACGCTTTATAATCGTGTAGTTGTTTTAGTGGTTTGTTTTCTTGATTGCAAATGCATGTTTTTGGTCAAGCATATACGTCCGTCAAAAAAATATGTGTCAGTCTCTTTTATATTAAATACCAAATTTACTATGAGGGGTGATGTGCACTTTACGACGGTTTCTTTATACTTGTTTACGATCGTCGCTTAAGACAACAACCTTGTAAGAG